>NC_089837.1:47802388-48102388 GCF_035609145.1 Eleutherodactylus coqui
TGAGATAGATAGATAAATAGAAAGATAAATAGATGGATAGATAGATATTAGATACATAGATAGATAGATAGAAGATAGATAGATATTAGATACATAGATAGATAGATATAAGATAGATAAATAGATAGATAGATTAGATAGATAGATGGATAGATAGATTACTGTTCAGTGCTGCAATATGCATTCTTTACATGCCTTAAATTAATCAACACATGTAGGGAAATCAAGTTATCTATCTATCTATCTATCTATCTATCTATCTATCTATCTATCTATCTCCTATCTATCTATCTATCTATCTCATATCTATCTATCTATCTCATATCTATCTCTCTATCTATTTATCTATCTATCTCATATCTATCTAGCCAACTATCTACCTATCTCATATCTATCTACCCCATATCTATCTATCTATCTATCTATCTATCTATCTATCTATCTATCTATCTATCTATCTATCTATCTATCTATCTCCTATCTATCCATCTCATATCTATCTATCTATCTATCTATCTATCTATCCCATATCTATCTATCTCATATCTATCTCATATCTATCTATCTGATATCTATCTATCTATCTATCTATCTATCTATCTATCTATCTATCTATCTATCTCCATATCTATCTATCTATCTCCTATCTATCTATCTATCTATCTATCTATCTCATATCTATCTATCTATCTCATATCTATCTATCCCATATCTATCTATCCCCTATCTATCTATATATCTATCTATCGTATCGGGTGAAGGAGTCAAAGACTTTAGAAGTGAGCACTGTATCATCTGAGGTCAGCTACGTGTATGCAGCTGATTTTGAGTCAAAATCTTGATTCTGTGTATTTTGACTCTGTTTTGGATACGATAATGCTGCAGAATTCCACAGCATTTCGGCCCCATTTAAACACCCCCTTAGACTCTTTCTGACACCAACTGACACTTCCCACTCATTCACTTGAAAGTAAAAGCAGCTGATAAAGTACATAAAGAAACACTAAAGAAAAAACATATCATCTACCTAGACAGACACATATGGATGTATCATAAACAGATGCCGATTACACCCCATAATTTGGTAACAGATACACCTCAATATTAATTGTGTAAATTGATATATTTTTTAATTTCTCTATTCCATTGGCTGGTGGTGATATTCCACTTAGGAGCCATTGGTGGAAGTATGTGTTATCAATACCTACCGGTGCTCAGGAAAGATGTCACAGTGCTTGAGGGGATTCAAAGAAGGGCAACTAATCTAATACATGGAATGAAGGGATTGGAATACCCAGAGAGGCTATCCAAATTGGGATTATTTACTTTAGAAAAAAGATGGCTAAGGGGCGATCAAATAACCATGTATAAGTACATGAGGGGACAATACAAGGATCTCTCCCGCGATCTGTTTACACCAAGGACCACGACGGTAACAAGAGGACATCCGCTACGATTAGAGGAAAGTAGGTTTCATCACCAACATAGAAGGGGATTCTTTACTGTAAGAGCAGTTAGACTGTGGAACTCTCTACCGGAGGAAGTGGTGATGGCAAAATCCATAGAGGAGTTTAAAAGGGGACTTGATGTCTTTCTGGAGAAGAAGGATATTATAGGATATAAATCTTAGGTTAATTGGCAATCCGGGTATACAGGCAAGTAGGAACTATTAGGGGTTGATCCAGGGAACAGTCTGATTGCCATTAGGGAGTCGGGAAGGAATTTTTTCCCCAAAAGGGCTATCTGGCTCCTGCCCTTGGGGTTTTTTGCCTTCCTCTGGATCAACACAGGAGGATAGACAGGCTGGACTAGATGGACAATTGTCTTCATTCAGCCTTACATACTATGTTACTATGTACCAACAGTACTTCAGGACGTCTTGAAAGCAACAATGCAAGTTGCACAGATAATGCACTCAATTCAGCATAGCAATCCAAAAATATTTTGGAACAGTTTCCAAGCACAGAATTATTTAAGAAGAAGTCCATCTAAGGTTTACTGGAGTTCCCTTTTAAGAGTGCTTGGTAGTGAATTGACAGAGAGGGGTATACATTATTATTTGAGATTTTCCAAAGTTATTGTTAGAAATCACAAAAAGTTTTTAGTCGGCTAAGACTGAAGTAATGTATTCAGACCCGCATTTCGAAGAGTATGGTCGAAAAGTTGATTGAGTGCTTGGAAAAAACTTCTAACAGTTATTTGAAAATTCGCAATAAATTAATTCAAGCATGCCTGAGCCAAAAATACAGTCATGATAAAAACTAAGTACACCATTTTTGAATTGTATGGTTTTCCATACAAAGAAAATCTGGTGCTTAGAAGGTCAAAAAATTACATCAGTACAGCCTCAGATGAACTAAAACACATGGCCAATTAAATCGTACCATTATGTAACGAAACTAGGCCAAAATTCTGAAGCCGTTGACCAATCGAGTACACTGTTTCCATAGGAATAAAAAGTGGAAGTAGCAGTCAGGTGCTGCTAATCAATTGTTCTTGATTAATTGATCATCAACAAGTGTGTGCACCTCTATAAAAGCAGATGTTTTGGAAGTTTGCTGGTCTGGAGCCTTCAGCCATGTTTTAACACAATGCCAAGTAGGAAAGTCATCAGCAGTGATCTTAGAGATTCAATTGTTGCTGGCTATCAATCAGTGTTATAAGGCTATGTCCAAATAATTTGAAGTTTATTATTCTACAGTAATAAAAAAAAAAGGAAAAAGCATTCAAGACAACTGACAATCTCCCTGGGAGTGGACGTCCCAGCAAATTTACCCAAGGGTCAGATGGTGCAATATTTAGAAAAATTGCAAAAACCCAAAAACTACATCTTAGACTCTGAAGGCCTCAGTTAGCATGTTTAATGCTCAATTTCATGGCAGTATAATTAGAAAAAAACGGAACAAGTATGGTGTGTTTGGGAAGGTTGCTAGGAGAAGGCCTCTTCTTTCTACAAACAATGTAACAGCATGACTTAAAGGGTTTGTCTCGCGCCGAAAGATAACATTTTTTTTTGCCCAGTCCCCCAGTACCTGTAAAGGAAAACTGCTGCCATGTGTTATTAAAAAAAAAAAAAATTCCCTTACCTGAATCCTCGTTCAGCAACTTTAAAAAAATCTTCTGTCCGCTGCCGCTAGTCTTCTCCCACAGTTCACCACGGGTCTTCTCCCATGGTGCACCGTGGATGTTTTCCTGCTGTCTGTGCTCCACTGCCGATTCCAGCCACCTCATTGGCTGATCGGCACCATGTGACGGGGCGGAGCTACGTGATGATGCTGAGAAGGGGGAGGGGCCAGGACACAGCTCATGAGCCCGGACCATCCAGGAGAAAAATCCTCTGTGCGCAAGTGCGACTGTTCGTGCGACCAGAGAAGAAGTTTGATCGTCGCCATGGAGACGGGGACGCCAGCACCGGAAGGGGTAAGTGTATAACTTCTGTATGGCCAATATTTAATGCACGATGTACATTACAAAGTGCATTAATATGGCCATACAGAAGTGTATAATCCCACTTGCTGTTGCGGGACAACCCCTTTAAGCTTGCAAAGTTGCATCTGAACAAACAACAAGGCCTCTGGAACAATGTCCTTTGGAAAGATAAGAACCAAAGTGGAAATGTTTGGCCATAATGTCGCCCAGTGTAATGTTTGGCAGAAACTAAACACTGCATATACCAACTGTCAAGTACGGTGGAGGGGTAATGATTTGGGGACCTTGCAGTTATTAAGTTTTCCATGAACACCTCTGTATACCAAAGTATACCAGAGTTAAATGTGAGGCCATTCAATCAAAAGCTAAAGCTTGGTCGAAACTGAGTCATACAATTAGACAATTATCCCAAGCACACCAGCAAATCTACATTACAATGGCTAAAAAAGAAAAGAAGGCCAGTCAAAGTCCAGACCTCAACCCAATCGAAATCCTGTGACAGAACCTTAAGAGAACTGTGCAAAAACGAATGCCCACAAAACTCAATGAACTGAAGCAACATTGTAAAAAACTGTGGGCCAAAATTCCTCCAGAATGATGTGAGAGATTGATAGTGTCACACAGAAAATGATTGCTTTAAGCTATTGCTGCTAAAGGTGATCCTACAAGCTCTTGATTTATGGGATATATTTAATCTTCCACAAACTGCTTCTACATTTTGGCCTAGTGTTCATGAAATCAATATTGACCCAGTGTAATGTGTCATGTGTTGTTCTTCACCTGAGGTTGTATTTACCTAATTTTTAGACCACCTTGGGCCACAAATTTGATTATGTCTTGATATCTATACCATAGATTTCAAAGAGGATGTACTTGGTTTTCTTATGAGTGCTATTATTCTAAGAAAAAAAGAATAGAAAATATTATAGGCATGGGATGGTGCCATGCCAAGGGGGCCCAAACTGAATTTTTGCTCCCAGGCCCATGAGCCGTTAGCTACACCCCTGCAGACTAGATGGACTATGTAGTTATTTTTATGCCATCAGCTTTCTATGTTTCTATGGATTATGGTAATCCATGCTTATGCTTCCATATGGACTTCAAAATGAATACGTTTTAAGTAGAGATGAGCAAGCACACTCGTCCGAGCTTGACGCTCGTTTGAGCATCAGGGTACTCGAGATGCTCGTTACTCGAGACAAACACCACGTGGTACTCGAGTCAATTCCATTTCCTTCCCCGCATGTTTAGCGCCATTTTCTAGCCAATAGAAATGCCAGGGAAGGCATTACCACTTCCTCCTGTGACGTGCCAGCCCTATCCCACCCCCCTGCAGTGAGTGGCTGGCGAGATCAGGTGACACCCGAGTATATAAATCGGCCCCTCCCGCGGCTCGCCTCAGACACACACTGGGAGAGTATAGGGAAAGTGCTGCTGACGAGATAAGGAAAGTGTTAGTGTAGGATCCTATCCTCAAGAACCCAAACGGTCCTTCTTAGGGCTACATCTGACCGTGTGCATTACTGTTGTGGCTGGCTGGGAGCTGTTTTGCACAATTTTTTTTTCCATCTCGGGCTGTGCAGGCCATTACAGCTATAGTGTTCTCAGTCTGCAGTCCATTATACAGAGTATAGGGAAAGTGCTGCTGAGACAGGGACAGTGGTAGAGTAGGATCCTGTCTTCAAGAACCTCAACGGTCATTCTTAGGGCTACATCTGACCGTGTGCATTTTACTGTGTGGCTGCTGGGAGTTGTAGTGCTTCCATTATGCTACTGCGTAGCTAGGCCTTCTGTAATTTTTTTATCGTTAAAATACCGCTCTCAGCGTGAAAGTGTATGCAAATAATTCCATACTTATTTATACCGGTCTGTGTCTGCAGTGAATTAGACCAACAGCGTAGTGCCGCAGCCAATTCTACAGGTGAAAGTGATATACACTATACAGCCTATGTCCTCTGTCCAAAAAAACAAAAGCTCCTTCGTTGGGCTACATCTGACCGTGTGCATTTTACTGGGTGGCTGATGGGAGTAGTAGTGCTTCCATTATACTACTGCGCAGCTAGGCCTGTTTGCAGCCTTACGTTATTTTATTTTTTTTTCTGGCTGGAGTGTGCGTTATAATACCGCTCTCAGCATGAAAGTGGACGCAAATAATTCCATACTTATTTATACCGTTCTCTGTCTGCAGTGAATTAGATGCACAGCGTAGGGCCACCACAGCCACTTCTACAGGGAAAGTGATATACACTATACAGCCTCTATCCTCTGTCCAAAAAAACAAAAGCTCCTTCATTGGGCTACATCTGACCGTGTGCATTTTACTGGGTAGCTGCTGGGAGTTGTAGTGCTTCCATTATACTACTGTGCAGCTAGGCCTGTTTGCAGCCTTCCGTTTTTTGTTTTTTCTTCCTGGCTGGAGTTTGCGTTAAAACACAGCTATCTGTGAGAAAGTGGACACAAATAATTCCATACTTATTTATACCGTTCTCTGTCTGCAGTGATTTAGACCGCGGTCTCACGCTAAACAGTACTGTAATATTACCGAGGCCACTGCAAAGTATTTCAGCTCAGCCGCTGTGCAGAGCGTCTAACAATACCATTTCCGCTGGTGGGGTTGAGATCGCCGCAGTTACCAGCACTATCTACTGGCTTTAGAGTCTTCTCCCACTCCACACAGCCTCTATAATCTACAAGTCTCTGCGAGCAGTAAATTACCCCTAGGTATCAGCGCAAGACAGCGGGTAACTTTTTTCCTAGTCACAGCATAGAGCCTCTGCTATCTACAAGTCTCTGTGTGCGGTGAATTAAGGCCCAGTTGTCAGTGCTGTACAGTGGGGTAATTTATTTGGCCCCTGCTCTATTCGTAATGCGCCATGATGAGGGGTAGGGGTCGAGGACGTGGACGAGGACGCGGAGGTCCAAGTGAGGATGTGGACACAGGCCGAGTTCCTGGTCCAGGTGAATCACAGCTGGCTGCTGCGGGATTAGGAGAGAGGCAAGTTTCTAGGGTCCCCAGCTTCATATCACAATTTATGGGTCCACGTAGTAGATCTTTATTACAAACAGAGCAGTGTGAGCAGGTCCTGTCGTGGATGGCAGAAAATGCATCCAGCAATGTATCGACTACCCAGTCTTCTATGCAGTCTACTGCTGCAACTCAGAATCCTCTGGCTGCTGCTCCTCCTTCCTCCCAGCCTCCTCACTCCATGAAAATGACACATTCTGAGGAGCAGGCAGACTCCCAGGAACTGTTCTCGGGCCCCTGCCTTGAGTGGGAAAAAATGGTTCCTCTCTCACCTTAGAAGTTTGTCATGACCGATGCCCAACCTTTGGAAAGTTCTCGGGGTCTGGGTGATGAGGCTGGGGACTTCTGGCAACTGTCTCAAGAGCTTTCAGTGGGTGAGGAGGATGATGATGATGACACACAGTTGTCTATCAGTGAGGTAGTAGTAAGGGCAGTAAGTCCGAGGGAGGAGCGCACAGAGGATTCAGAGGAAGAGCCGCTGGACGATGAAGTGACTGAACCCACTTGCTAAGCCTACTGAGGACAGGGCTTCAGAAGGGGAGGCAAGTGCAGCAGCAGGACAGGTAGGAAGAGGCAGTGGGGTGGCCAGGGGTAGAGGCAGGGCCAGAGCGAAAAATCCCCCAACTGTTTCCCAAATCACGACCTCACACCAAGTCTCCGTGCAGAGGGCTAGGTGTTCAAAGGTGTGGATGCTTTTCAGTGAGAGCACGGACGACCGACGAACAGTGCTGTGCAACCTGTGTCACACCAAGATCAGCCGGGGAGCCACCACTACCAGCCTCACCACCACCAGCATGCGCAGGCATATGATGGCCCAGCACCCCACAAGGTGGGACGAAGGCCGTTCACCGTCTCCGGGTCGCACCATTGCCTCTTCCCCTGTGTCCCAACCGGCCACTCAGATCCAACCCCCCCCCCTCAGGACACAGGCACGAGCGCCTCCCAGCCTGCACCCACACCCTCACCTCCACTGTCCTCGACCCCATCCAGCAATGTCCCTCAGCACAGCGTTTAGCTGTCGCTAGCACAAGCGTGCGAGCTAAAGCGCAAATACGCCGCCACGCACCCGCATGCACAAGCTTTAAACGTGCACATTGCCAAATTAATCAGCCTGGAGATGCTGCCCTACAGGCTTGTGGAAACGGAGGCTTTCAAAAACATGATGGCGGTGGCGGTCCCACGCTACTTGTTCCCGAGTCGTCACTATTTTTCAGTACTACACCAGCACGTCTCCCGCAACATAAATCGTACCCTCACCAACGCAGTTACTGGAAAGGTCCACTTAACCATGGACACGTGGACAAGTACTGGCGGGCAGGGCCACTATATCTCCCTGACAACACATTGAGTGAATTTGGTGGAGGCTGGCACCGAGTCAGAGCCTGGGACCTCTCACATCCTACCCACACCCAGAATAGCGGGTCCTACCTTGGTGCTGGTATCTGCGGCGGTCTATGCAACCTCCTCTAAACCCCACCACCCTCCTCCCCCTCCTACGCAACCTCTACCTCTCAATTAAGAAGTGTGAGCAGCACGTCACCAGCAGTCAGTGTGGCGCGGCAACACAGCGGTGAGCAAGCGTCAGCAAGCCGTGCTGAAACTACTCAGCTTAGGTGACAAGAGACACATGGCCCCCGACCTGTTGCAGGGTCTGACAGAGCAGACCGACCTCTGCTTTTCGCCGCTGAGCCTCCAACTGGGTATGGTTGTGTGTGACAACGGCCGTAACCTGGTGGCGGCTCTGCAGCTCGGCAGCCTCACACACATGCCATGCCTGGCCCACATCTTCAATCTGGTGGTTCAGCAGTTTCTGAAAAACTACCCGCATTTGTCTGACCTGGTCGGCAAGGTGCACTGCATCTGCGCACATTTCCGCAAGTCCCACACGGACGCTGCAACCCTGAAGACCCTGCAACATCAGTTTAATCTGCCAGAGCACCGACTGCTGTGCAACGTGCCCACACGGTGGAACTCTACGCTTCACATGTTGGCCAGGCTCTATGAGCAGTGTAGAGCAATAGTGGAATACCAACTCCAACATGGGCGGCGTAGTGGGAGTCAGCCTCCTCAATTCTTTACAGAAGAGTGGGCCTGGATGGCAGACATCTGCCAGGTCCTCGGAAACTTTGAGGAGTCTACCCAGATGGTGAGCGGCGGTGATACTGCAATCATTAGCGTTACCATCCCGCTGCTATGCCTGCTGAGAAGTTCACTGCAAAGCATAAAGGCCGACGCTTTGCGGTCAGAACAGGAGACGGGGGATGACAGTATGTCGCTTGATAGCCAGACCACCGTCATGTCTATATCTCAGCGCGTTTTGGAGGAGGAGGAGCAGGAGGAGGAGCAGAAGGAGGGGGAAGAGACAGCTGGGCACACTGCAGAGGGTACCCATGCTGCTTGCCTCTTATCTGTTCATCGTACAGTATATGGGCTGTGGAGGAGGAGAAGGAGGAGGAGGAGGATCCTGAAAGTCATCTTCCTAGTGAGGACAGCCATGTCTTGCATAGTGGCACCCTGGCACACATGGCTGACTTCATGTTAGGCTGCCTTTCTCGTGACCCTCGCGTTAGATGCATTCTGGCCAACACAGATTACTGGTTGTACACCCTTCTCGACCCACGGTACAAGGAGAACCTTTCCACTCTCATTCCCGAAGAGTAAAGGGGTTCGAAAGTGATGCAATACCACAGAGCCCTGGTGGAAAAAGTGATGCTAAACTTCCCATCTGACAGTGCTAGCGGCAGAAGGTGCAGTTCCAAGGGCCAAGTAGCAGGGGAGGCGCGGAGATCAGGCAGCATGTTCAGCGCAGGCAGGGGAACACTCTCCAAGGCCTTTGCCAGCTTTATGGCTCCTGAGCAAGACTTTGTCACCACTCCCCAGTCAAGGCTAAGTCGGAGGGAGAACTGTAAAAAGATGGTGAGGGAGTACGTAGCCGATCGTACCACCGTCCTCCGTGATGCGTCTGCTCCATACAACTATTGGGTGTCAAAGCTGGACACGTGGCACGAACTTGCGCTGTACGCCCTGGAGGTACTTGCTTGCCCTGCCGCTAGCGTCTGGTCAGAGAGGGTATATAGTGCAGCTGGGGGAATCATCACGGTACCTAAAGATTCTTTTCGCTGCAACCAGATAAATAAGCATTCTCTATCATCGGAAAAAAAGGGGGAATTACCTTTGTCAATCACTCTCGGATTTTAGTCGTCCCCCTCCTGAAACAACATGTCATCACGATGAACTGCCAATTTTTCTGCGGCCCAAAAGGCTCTGCTTACAATTTTTTTACAATTTTTCAAAGTTTCAAAAGTATTGATACTTTACCAGAAACCAATTTTTTTCACTGAGCTGCCTCCAGGCTCTGTTGCAAATTAAGCAACAGCGAGCTGTATCTTTCAAAAATATTTCTGGGTTTCACCTGCCCTCTTGGTTGATAAATTTTTCAGAGGTACATTTGTACTCTTGGTAGACTAATTTTTCTGGCCCTCGCCTATACTGTTATCTAACTAATTTTTCCGGACTTCGCCTACACGAATAGTACACCAATGTTTCTGGCGTTCGCCTATACTCTGGCTACAGAAATGTTACAGGGGTCTGCCTATACGTTTACTACAGAAATGGTACTGTGGTCTGCCTATACTGCTGCTACAGAAATGTTACAGGGGTCTGCTATACTTTTACAACAGAAATGATACTGGGATCTGCCTATACTTCTACTACAGAAATAGTACTGGGGTCTGCCTATACTGCTGCTACAGAAATGTTACAGGGGTCTACCTATACTTCTACTACAGAAATGGTACTGGGGTCTGCCTATACTTTTACAACAGAAATGATACTGGGGTCTGCCTATACTTCTACTACAGAAATGGTACTGGGGTCTGCCTATACTTCTGCTACAGAAATGTTACAGGGGTCTACCTATACTGCTGCTACAGAAATGTTACAGGGGTCTGCCTATACTGCTGCTACAGAAATGTTACAGGGGTCTGCCTATACTTCGACTACAGAAATGGTACTGGGGTCTGCCTATACTTCTGCTACAGAAATGTTACAGTGGTCTGCCTATACTGCTGCAACAGAAATGTAACCGGGGTCTGCCTATACTGCTGCTACAGAAATAGGAATTCGGTCGTGTGAGACTGGCCTAAGGATGTGCAGGTATAAAGATATGATGAAAGGGTACTTACCTGGTGAGAGTGACCCAACCAGATAGGTAGGTCAACACGCCTTAAATCCCTACACGTCTAGCAGGTGTTGCAGGTTGTTTATACTCCATCAAGTAGACATTCACTGAGGGAGAGCGTGACGGGGGTCCAAAAAACACTAGTGGAGTCGCAGAGGAAGAAATACAGACAATGATAATGAAGAGAAATTCTCCTGCGCTCAAAGGATGAATCCTGCTGTATAACTGATTTCACTGAAAAAAAGCCAAAGATGTGACATCTGATAAGGTGCAGAGCAGGCACGATCGCAGCTAAGCAGGCACAATCGCCATCAGACTGGCACAATGGCCATAGGGTCGGCATAATGGCCATAGAGCCTAACAATATGCAACAAGCCAGACTATAAACCAGAGGAGCTAAACTGTCCACTGCAGAACTATATACCCACTCAACCCAGTCCAGATTGGGAGGAGCGACTGCATGCAACTAAATCTGCAATGTGATTGATACCACAGAAGCCAGCCAAGAGATGGTTGCATCCCACAATACAGGATTACAACTCAGGCCTTAGTCAGACGGGCGTTTTTTCGCGCGATTTGCGCATGCGTCCGGCGATTTTTTAAAACCATTGCTTTGCAATGGTATCGGACACATGAGCGCTGTAAGAGCTGTGGCAGAGAAGAACGATGTTTGCCCATTGAATTCAATGGAGCCGACAATACAGCCGGCTCCATTGAAAGCAATGGGCTGCCGGCGAGCGCGGGATGAATTGTCAGGAAGGGCTTAAATATATAAGCCCTTCCCTGCAATTCATCCAGAAATGTGTAAAAAAAAAAAAAAAAAAGTATACTCACCTTTCCGCTGCAGCCGGAGTTCAGCCGCGGCCGCCGGCAGTTCTCCTGAACTGCTTCTCTATAGTATTCAGCAGCCGGGGCTTTAAAATCCCCGCCTGCTGAATGAGCTGCCTCTAATTGGTCACAGCCTGACCAATCAGAGGCAGCTCTCACTCACACACCCATTCATGAATTCATGAATGGGTGAGTGACTGCTGCCTCTCATAGGCTTAGCGGGACCAATCAGAGAAGCAGTTCAGGCGGCGGCCCGCGGCTGAACTCCGGCTGCAGCGGAAAGGTGAGTATACATTTTTTTTTTTTTTTTTTTACACATTTCTGGATGAAATGCAGGGAAGGGCTTATATATTTAAGCCCTTTCCGACAATTCATCCCGCGCTCATCCGCAGCGCATTGCTTTCAATGGAGCCGGCTGTATTGCCGGCTCCATTGAATTCAATGCGCTGCACAGCTCCGGCCCACTTCTAATGAAACGCGGCTAGGAGCAGATTTTTCGGGCGATTTTTTTGTCCCCGGTCACGCGATTTGCGGATGCGCATCCGTCATGCGATCCGCAAATCGCTCGAAAAAACGCCCGTGTGACTAAGTCCTCACACTGACATGGCAGTGGGTTGCCCTGTAACCCAACAGTGGGCTGCACTGGCTGACATCTTGGGCTCCCCCAGAAGTCTATAGCAAACTGCATAAAGGAAATATTGATACACACTAATAAAATGCGGGTGTTAGCATTTTGGCCAAGATGCATAAGCTGACGGGCTGAACGGCAAGGCCACACTGCATACTGGGTACTTTTTTATTCATTCGTCACTGACGGATCCCCCCTTTCTTTATAATTATATATTTTTTTTATTTTAGTCATGATTTAGAATATTTTTTTCAGCATTTTGTAATTATCCTGATCCTCATTTTTTTTAACATTTTTATTCTAATCTTTCATATATGCTTTTTTTTCAAATGTCCATTGGTTTATATAGAGTTACATTGTATTTGTATCTTTTTATGTACCTCCCCATATACTGGCTCACATTTCATATAATAGTTTTCTATCAGTTGTAAAGACTAAAACATTGCTGCTTTCACTTATTTTTGTTTATTAGTCACATTGAAATTTTATGCCAGGCTTAACCCATCTTTATGATTCTTTGTGATTATGTATTTATTATGAAAAACGTATATTTTCTGTTTATGGAATGCATTGGTGGCATTTCCTGTCCCCGCGGTATGTCACACCATATTATACAGGAATCATAGTTCTGCCATTTCACCCATATAGTATGTTGTTGAATACTTGCAGGGAGGACAGAAATACACACCCAATGATACTTTCTGGTTTGTGGAGGGCACGCACAATTGAACGCGCCCGGTTGTGCTCGCCATTTCCTGTGATCCTTCTCACATATTTATGTATGTTTCACGTTCCTTCCTATAGAACGCACGTTGGATTTGCTGCACCTGCCTGTGACATCTTCTTGTACTTTTTACAATTACCGTATATACTCGAGTATAAGCCGAGACAATAAGTTTCCTGACAAAAAAATGGGAAAACTTATTGAGCTATACTCAAGTATATACTTGCTTAAAAAAAAACCTCCATACTCACCTCGCAGCCGATGTCTGTGTCTGTGCGACAAGCTGCTTGAATCTTCCCTGCTGTTATCCCCTGCTGTCCTCTCCGCTTGGCTCTGTCAGTTGTGTGTAAATAAGCGCTGTGATTGGATTGAGTGCCAGCCAATCACAGCTGGCGCTCGATCCAATCACAGCGCTTACTTACACAGCACTGATGGCAGGGGATTTGAAAGCCGAGCAGGGAGAATTGTAAAGCAGCTGGAATAGCTGTGAATGATCGAGCACTGGCTGTGATTGGCCGGCGCTCGATCCAATCACAGCTCTTACTTACACAGCGCTAACAACGGGGGATGACAGAGCCGAGCAAAGAGAACGGCGGAGGATGACAGCGGAGAGAATTCAAGCAGCCTGCTGCACCGCTGCCAGAGACACAGATGCCGGCTGGGAGGTGAGTATGGAGGGTTTTTTTTTAAGCCTTCCCTGACTCGAGTATAAGCCAAGGGGGGCTTTTTCAGCACAAAAAAATGTGCTCAAAAACTATGCTTATACTGGAGTATATACAGTACTTCATGTATTTATTTGCGGCTTCTCTATTTATTTCTATTGGATTGTGCTTGCGAAAGGAGCCTTGAGCTCTGAAACATGTAGCACCCTTTTTTGATATTGTGCATATGTAATTTTTTGTTTTGCTTTTGTTCTTTTTTTTTACTTTATTGTGTAAAAAATTGCTTTCCATGCCAGCATCTGAAGTGGACCCATTTCTTTAAGTCTGTTGTTCCATGTCTCCTTGGATTGATAGGGGAGGGAGAAGGGGGGCTGGAGTTCCAATAGAACCTCCACTGAAATAAGTAATTTAATTTTTTGGATTGCTATCAGTTGTACAACAGGATTAACCCTCTGAGCACTGGAGCATTTTTCTTCACTACCATTGTGTGAATTTCTTAACTTTGCTATGAAAGCCCTAAATAAACCGAGGTCCAACCAACTAACTTCAGTAGTCACATATTAAGCTGAATAAGGACCCCTGTGTACAATCAAAGTGTCACTTTATGTCAGTATAAATCCCTCTTCTGAAATACCCCTTGAATCTGCATCACCACTAAGCAAGCAACAAGTAGACCTAGGAGCTCTTCAAGTAGGTCAGAGACAAAGTTGTGGAGAAGTATAGATCAGGAACATCCCACTGAGCACCATTAATTCCATTATAACACAACAGAAACAATATGGCACAACTACAAACCTGACAAGAGAAGGCTGCCCACCAAAACCTCTAGACTGGGCAAGAAACAACAAAACACCAACAGTAACTTTGACGTTTGTCAAAGAGAATGTGGCCAACTCCCCGACACATGGAAGAGAAATGCTATGTTTGGCACCTACTCAACACCTCCCCTTACCCCAAGAACCCCACCCCCACAGTGAAGTATAGTGATGGCAACATCATGGTATCTGCATGGTTTTCAACTGCAAGGGCCAGTAAAACAGGTCAGTATTGAAGAAAAGATGTAGGAAAGAAAATACTAAGCAATTTTTGAGGAAAACCTGTTTTAGTCTGCCAGAGATTTAAAGGGATATTCCTATCTTGGAAATCCTATTTCAATGTGCTCAAAATGGCAAAACAATGCACTCATGTACCGTTCCCCAGATATTGCAGATATTGAATCCTTTGCCTTGTTTACTGCTCACTGGCATGAAAACCAACTACCTCTTCTATGGAAAGAAATAGCAGAGCACAATGGTAGCTGGTGGCCAGACCCAACGCTAGTGTATGCGATCTTGAGGTCCCGGCCATCAGATTTAGATTAAAAAAGTGCACAAGCCCTGACCTCTTCTGCTGTTTATTTCCATAGAAGAGGTGGACGGTTTCCCTGGCAATGAGCAGTAAACAACCAGAGGGCAGAGGAATCAATATCTGCTATTTCTGGAGAATGAAGCATTTTAGAAATAAAAATGAGTCAGGAAGGATATCGTTTCTCCTCAAAGAGAGCACCTCCAAGGTGTGAAGAGAATTACAAGGCCATACATGCTTCTCTGGGAAATATGCAAAATGGAACAATACATCTGCAGCACCACCTATTGAAAGTCAGTGTTAGACTTTTCTAACTAAGCCTTAGAACAATGACTGGGAATTGTGAGCCAAAGCCAGAATAGTCATACACATACAGCTGTTTCAGGGTGTTTGCTTCTCATCAGTGTGGAGTAGGTTTCTGGCTTAGCTAGTAAGAGGCCTATAGACACTGGCGTACGGTGGGGGAAGCAGGGGTCATAACGGCGACCCGGCCCTTGAGCTGAGGGGGCCCAGGGGACCGGTGCTGTCGGCCGCATGATGGCTGAGAAGGGAGAGGGTAGGAGAGAGACGGGAGGCAGCGCCGCAGGTCGGCAAGAGCAGAGGGGAGGGCTGTTAGACGTGGAGTCCGCAGCCAATTACAGGCTGCAGACTCCCACGGCGCGGCCCTCCAACTGATAGACTGCAGCTGTGAGTGGTCACAGCTGCAGTCTATCAGTCTCTGCCGACCAGCGATTACCAGGGGGAGGGGCTAGTGCAGCTCTACTCACCTCCGGAGCGCTGGATGCACAGGACCTGGGAGAGGACCTGTGGCTGCAGATCACATGATCAGGCTCTGGTCATGTGATCAAACGACAGGGGACTTTCCATTACAGGCTGCCCAGAGACTGCTGCAGAGGTGAGTAGAGGAAGAATTGTAATTATATATGTATAGCTGGTATAAGTTATGCCAGCTGTATATATATATAAATATATACAGGAGATACACAGGTTACACCAGCATGGGACATACCACTATATACAGGGATATAGGGGGATATACATCCTGTATATAGTGATATGTACCATGCTGGTGTAACCTGTGTATCTCCTGTATATAATTATATATGTGCAGCTGGTATAACTTATACCTCTCCTGTATATATATAATTATATACAGAAGATACACAGGTTACACCAGCATGGGACATACCACTATATACAGGGGGATATACATCCTGTATATAGTGATATGTACCGTGCTGGTGTAACCTGTGTATCTCCTGTATATAATTATATATGCGCAGCTGGTATAAGTTATACATCTCCTGTATATAATTATATATTGCAGTCCAAATAAATAAAGAAGATCCGCAGCAGACCAGAGGATGAAGTAAAACAAAGTTCTTTTATTCCAAATCCATAAACGGTACAAGCAGCGACGTTTCGACCGTCTCCGGTCTTTATCAAGCATGCATGTTACCTCTATCCCACCACCTTATATACTAAAATCTAAACATGTCAGCCAATACCAGCAATTCCCAAATCCACTCCCATTAACCAATTAAAAACATTACAATCAGCTGCTGGTGTCAGTCACCTTACCGCAGAGTCTCCCACGTGATGCACTTCAGTCCCATCCAGCCGGAAATGTGGAATTCATAATAAAGGCAGATGAACAAAATAAATATTCCAGCAGCTCCTTAATCACCCTTATTGATCGGCTGTGCAGAAGTTCTTCCCCATGATTGGGTACTAAAAGTGGTGCTGCAGGACCTCTTCATGTATATAATTATATATGTACAGCTGGTATAACCTGGGTATATACTGTATACAGAATCTGCATCAAAATACAGCACGCCATGATTTTTCCTCCATGAGCAGAAAACCACAATTGCTTTCCGCTCGTGTGGAGGAAAAAACGCTTTTCCATAGCATGTTATGGGCGGTACATGCTGCGGAATCTGTAGGCGGATGCCCGCTCCATATTCCGCAATGCAGATCCAGCCGTGTGCAGCCGGCCTTAGGCTAATTTCACACGAGTGAGTCTGATATTGGGCTGTGAAACTATGCCCCATATCACACTCGCCAACATGTGCTGTGCCCACGGGTGTGAGGGGTTGTTGTGTTAAAACCAGCTCCCATCACATCATCATATTCTCATGCGATGCAGAGAAAAACAAAAAAAAATCACTCCTGTGTATGATCGTATTCAAAAGAATGGGGTCATATTCATGTGCGACTTGTACGTCTTGCAACGCACAAATCTCGCACAATTTTTGTGGCCGTGTGAAAGCGGCCTAAGACATTACCAACAGGTTTTTACGTAGTCAAGGAGAGGACTCCTGATGAGAAGGCTTACGCCAAGGGGCTACAGCATGTTTGTAAATTAGCATGGTTTAGGTATAGGTACGGGTACAGATGGAGAGGGGGGGGGGGGGGGTCAGCTGAACTTTTGCACCCGGGGCCCCTGAGCCTTTAGGTACGCCCCTGCCTATAGGCATGGGTTAGGAAAGGTATTGTTTTTCCTTAAGGAGAATTCCTAGAAGGTGTGTGAGGGCTGTCTGAGCATGGTTATTCTGCCTTTGGCTCACAATTCCCAGTCATTGTTATAAGGATTGTCTAAAAAGTCTGACATTGACTTGCAGGACTGCTGCCTTCCAATAGGTGACACTGCAGAGATATTCTACCATCTTCCCATTTGGAAGTAAATATCTTCTGGGTGAATGCACTATTTTGTGATTTTAAAAATATTGAAATACGAGTCCCGAGATGGGAATACCCCTTTAAAACTAGGACGGTGGTTCACTTTCCAGCAGGACAATGATTTGAAACATACTTCTAAAGCTACAGTGGAGGGTTCTAAAGGGAAACTTTTTCAAGGGCTCGGATTGGCCTAGTCAAAACCCAGACCCCAATCCAATTAACAATATGCGTTATGACTTGAAGACCACTGGACACCAATGCAACCATCTAACATGAAGGAGTTGGAACAGTTTTGCCTGGAAGAATTGGCTAAAATCCCAGTGTTCAGATGTTCTAAGCTAACAGAGACATCTCCAAGGAGACTTGCATCTGTGACTGTCAAAAAAGGGGCTCTACAACGTATTAACTTTCAGGGGGTAAATACTTATGCACTTCAAGCTTCTCATTTTTTTTCTTGATCACTGTCTAAGTCACAGTAAGAAATATTTTGCGCCTTCAAGGTAATGAACATGTTGTTGAAATTAAATAGTCTAACCCCCCCCCCCCCCCCCCCCGAAAAAAGAAATACTAATAATAATTCCGGGTTGAAATGCAACGAAATAGGAGAATTACCAGGGGATTGAAAATGTTCAAAACGCCCTTTATTAATTTCTGTCACGTCTGTAAGATTCTGAAATTCAACACAGATGTTCATCTCTTCTTGATATTAGGAACTGCATGATGCGGGTGTTAGTTAAGAGGTGGAGTATAGTTTACTCCATTAGTACTTGTGAGCTGTTTCCCAGACTTAATGGCTGTATCCTATTATATACAGATAGGATACTATCAATTTCCCTTCTCTAGCAGCATGTGTGATGCCACTCAATACAACTCTATCATCACTATTAAATAGGGTCATGTTTCCCGGACAATTGCTGGGCTGAACCTGAGAACAATTATTATATGAGTGTTAGCGGTACTCATGTAATAGCAGCCTATCAGAGATAAATAAAGAGTTGCATGTAATGGCAGCATGCCTGCTTGATGGTCACTCCATACATGCTCCTCACCGCAGCCATGCTGGTGAGGAGGAGCGAGGAACTCATGACCCTTGCACTAGTGAGAGACCTTCCCAGGACCTTTGCTCTATAGGAGATATGGAAACAGCTGATTTTTCTAAGTTAAATGGTACAAAAGCATGCACACCTGACAGCCATTCCATACAGTCTCCTTGCCGCGGTCATGTTGGTTAGGAGGAATGGGGACTCAGACCCCCCACACTGGTGTCCCATAGGGGTCCTATAATCTAGATGCGTGCCACATGTTGTTAGTGAAAATCTCCTTTAAACTATCCTTCAGTGTAGCGCCAACGCATCTCACATTAGAACACTACTTAATAAGGTGTAGCTCGGCTTGCCTAATCTATTTGCGTAGGGCATCTGTCATCCTAACTGAAGAACAGCAGATGTACAATGCGTTACCTGGAATTGACACGTGGCAGCCAACGCAAAAACATAGTCAGTTTTTCAGTTTTTGGCATATATTGTCAACTTTGGAGGTGAGATAATTAATTTCATTATTTAAATGTCAGTTTGGAGTGAAGAGTTTATTGGGCTTGAGAAAGGAGAATTGTAAGTAACCCCCAAAACGCGTTGTCTATTCACTGTGCTTGATGCATGTAATAAATTTTAACAGTGTTTATATCCTACCTGTAGTTGATGAATAAATAAAAACCCTGAAGATATTAATATCCAAGATGTCTGGGGTGTTTTGAGGTCTCTATCTAGGAGCTTTCCAGGATCGATATAGGATAGTGGCAGCAATAAGCTGTTATTTTCCTTCCCCCCTATCCAAGTAAGTGGATATTGATATACCTTATTGGCATGGTTGTGACCTATAATTTCCTTAGCACGGTCTAAATATTTTTGTTTTATCCTTGTTTATCCTGTTTTATTCTTGATACTCGCCTTGATTTGCCCATTTGCCTCGTCTTAGATCCGTCTCCCAGCATAAGTGGGCGGTCCCTACCACTCACTGTCAATATGTGACATTGGACTTGATTAATAAGAAAAAAACTGAATTTGAGCTAGCGCTCAGGATGGGGAATCAACCCCCCTTGATCCTGGCCACCATCAATAAACACAAGTTTACAACAATGAAGTTAATAGCAATTATTCCAGGAATGTAGTCAAGAAGTAACCAGAGGATTTAGATGCACACATTTCTTTAGCCAGAATACCCTACCTAAAGACACTACCAACAGAATAACATATTTATAGGTTCAAAGTATATTAAGCTGGCTTCCTCTCTCGGCAACTTCCGGTTTTATCTGACGTGCCCATCGTTGGATGCCAACTTGCTATTACAGGATTTATAGGCTTTGAACCTATAGATATAAGTTATACTTTTGGTACTGTCTTTATGGCTTCTGTGGAAGAAGGGACATGCAAATACCCACGAAGCACGTTGAGTAGCATATCTGCCTAAAAAAATTTGTGCATCTAAATTCTCCGGATACTTGTGGATTACATTCATGGAATAATTGTTACTATCCTCATTCTTGTCAACCTATGTTTATTGAAGCTGGCCAGGATCAGAAGGGGTTGATAGACATACCTACCAGTATGTCTCTTCCCCTTCAGCTGTAAATATTTAATATTTACTATCAGCTTATGATTTGCTCTTTGATGATGATTATCTCTTCAGTCGCATCCGACCCTCGGTCACTCTATGGATCAATGTTCTCCACACATTCCTGTCTTTCACCACTTCTTTCAGTTTCACGATTGACATGTTGGTGGTGGCCTTCATTGTATCTAGCCATCTTGTTCTTTGTAGTCCGGATCTTCTCTTTCCACTGACTTTGCCAAGCATCAATACTGTTTCCAGTGAGTTAGAGCGCATCACGTGTCCAAAAAAAGGGACCCGCTGTTTGATGATTTTGCTCTTTATCTATTCCCTATCCCGAGTGCTGGTTCGAATTCGCTTGTTTCTTATTTGGCTTGTAGGCTCCTTGTGGGATGATGTTGGAGAAGGCTGCTCATCATTTCTGGTTTGCAGATTGGGGTCTTGCCCATGATCAGTCCACCTTGGACATTCAGAAGGAATTGTTACTGAAGGTTCTCCCAAGAAATAGTATGGCACCACCTGATGTCACACCTCCCCGATGGGTTCCTTCCTGTAGTTTGGATAAAGTTATTATATTCTTGTCCTTGAGCCAGAGATCACCTAAACTTTGCTGTATGCTAGTTGGACTTGATTGACAGTGAGCGATGGAGGCTGCTCATTTGGCAGATTAACAGCATCGGAAGCCGGATGTAAGAAGAAGCTGTACAGGTGAATGAAGGGGAGTCTAAAAACAAGTAAGGCAGTGATAGTCAGTGGGGCCGCGGTCGCAGAGCTACGCCAGCTGACTTTACGATGCAACAGTTCCTCTTTAAGTAGATACATATTTTAATTTTCTTTCTAGTCGATGACTCATTATAATTCCATTTTCATTAAATATAAGAACCAAAGTAAGACAACAGCAACAGTGTAAAGTTACATCTCGGATTCTCTTCTACTTTCCCGGAACATAAACCTGAGTTAGAATGATTTTTTTTGTGTCTCTTTGCCCCAGGCTCCAAAATGTTTGTCATCACACTGGAGCAGGGATTAGCTGAATCCTTAAAAATATACTGTCATTTGCTTCTGCATTTAATGGCTTATGACCTAACAGCCAAACAAATTGTGTTGGTTATTTGACCATAGAGTCTTCCCTGTTTAATGCCTTTTTACAGACTGTTTTATTTGCTTTTTATGGCTTTATTTTTATTTTTTTTTTCTAGAGGAAAGTGATTGGAAATTTTTTTATAGCGCAAACGTCAGATTAAAATGTTACATTTTGACAGCCGAAATATTTATACATGAACGTTATGTGATTTAATATACTGTGGAATTTCCATTTTCCTGATCCCTATTTTATTAATGAGCTCAGGGCATATGAAGAATTTTTGACTTTGCTTACAGTTTTGGTACAGCTATGGCTCGCTCACCTGGGCATATGTGGCCGGCGTATTTTTAACGTGCTGTGCAAAAAGTCCATTGATTTCTATTGGGCCACTCACACCTGAATATTTTTTCCAGTGCAATATAGGCTATGGGAATTTACCATACGAAGCAATTATACACGTTACATGCGTATTTGCTATGTACTGTGTATTACACGCCTGAAATATACACTCATAATACGCAGGCAGCACACGTGAGCCCTAAGGCTCTGATCACACTTCGCTTATTCCGTTCAGGGGTACGTTGTTTTATCCAGTCAAATGATGAAATACCTGGACAGAAGCCATTATAGACAAGGGGTTCCGGCAGGCGCTGCTCTCATTTTGACAGATCCGGTGACAGTTTTACTTTGATTAACTGAACAGAAGAACAAAAATATGAACAGAGAATTAAATGAAGGTTCCTAATATAGGAAGTTATATGATATCATCAAGATATACTGACACTTTCTAATACCGGTATGTTGGAATGCCAACAGAAATGGTAGTGGAGTTTTGCAAATACTTGATTTTTCCTGCAAAATGACTCTTTGGCTCACCCCATGTGCAGGGGAACAGCAACGCAATACTAATCATGATAGATAGATAGATAGATAGATAGATAGATAGATAGATAGATATGAGATAGATAGATAGATATGAAATAAATAGATAGATATGAGATAGATAGATAGATAGGAGAGAGAGAGAGATAGATAGATAGAAGATAGATAGATATGAGATAGATAGATAGATACATAGATATAAGATAGATAGATAGATATGGAATAAATAGATAGATAGATAGATATGAGATAGATAGATAGATAGATAGATAGATAGATAGATAGATAGATAGATAGATAGATAGATAGATAGATAGGAGATAGATAGAGATAGATAGATAGGAGATAGATAGAAAGAAAGATAGATAGATAGATAGAGATAGATAGATATGAGATAGAAAGATATGAGACAGATAGATATGAGATAGAAAGAAAGATATGAGATAGATAGATAGATATGAAATAGATAGATAGATAGATAGATATTAGATAGATAGATATGAGATAGATAGATATGAAATAAATAGATAGATAGATATGAGATAGATTGATAGATAGATATGAGAGAGATAGATAGAAGATAGGTAGATAGATAGATATGAGATAGATTGATAGATAGATGTGAGATAGACAGATATGACTTCGATAGAGAGATAGATAGATAGATATGGGATAGATAGATAGATAGATAGATAGATAGATAGATAGATAGATAGATAGATAGATATGAGATATATAGATACATAGATATGAGATAGATAGATAGATAGATAGATAGATAGATAGATAGATATGGGATAGATAGATATGCGATACGTAGACACAAAGATAGATAGATAGATAGAGAGATAGTCACATAGAGCCAAATCGGTATGCCTTGGTAGTAGACATCAAAATGAATTGACTGATCCCATCTGGGGGATGGATATATGTGAGGACATAACTTAGAACCACCTGAATGCTCAAATTGAATTTGCTGCGCTGCCAACTAAGACTTATTGTACAGTACACATACAAAGGATTAACCATTTCCAATCCAATTTGTATTGTGGTTTTCCTAGGGGGTTTACTCTTTTTCTGCTGTTATACAACGGCGCTATCTGCTGGCTAAAGCCAGTACTGCATGAGGTGACACATTGGATAGGTTCTGACAGCAGAGAGGCTGGCAACATACAGTGAGAGAACCCAGACGGACGTCTTCCAAAATCAGAGCTGCACAGCCTTAAATCATAATGTCTTCAGAGGTCAGACAGTGGATTGGAAAGGGTTAAAGTAGTGCGAGTACGAAGCATAATAGTAAGAAGCAACACAAGAGGCATAAAATGAAGCATGACTCCATGACTTGTAGTTACAATATATAGCACTTTATTCAGCAATATAGGTCACATCATTGGTTGCATTGCTGGATCCAGACCTTCACATGCAAATTACGAAGCAGCCGAAACACAAGGAATGAAGAAGGTGGATGACGAGGGTTATTTAATTTTACCCTTACAATAACAGGCGGCTCGACAGAAAACATTTTTTACTCCTGGATAGTAACAGCCCTCCTGCCGCATATAGTCACCACAATTGGCTATGATATTTGCATGGTCACAAAAATTGGCTGTGGGAAAAAAAAGAAATGACATCTTTGAAATAAATTTCCAGCATGGATTTAACCACAGATAATATCTCAGCAGTTTGACATATTGTAGGATCACCACCAACCCCTCGAGAGAAAGTGCCAGAATTGCAACTTTTTGAGCCTTTATGCTGGCCCAACCCATTTTCAAAAACACGGTGGAGCACAGCGTTAGGGAGCATAGTTGTCCTCCCATTTGAATGGGGGACGTCACTCCATTACTTCTATATGTCCTAATATCTTCACTATCCTCTTTAAATTGATGCCAAAAATGAGATCTACTCACTTACCACTTTAATCTTCAATCAGCTGATTGGCCGGGGGTTCTAAGTGGCAGACCTCCACCAATCAGAAATTGATGACCTTTTGTAAGGATAAGTCATCAATATTGGAATCTCACAAAACCCCTTTAATTGCAGATGTACATGAGTTAATTTTGTAGATAGGGCATTGACCATTGGAAGTCATTGATTTGTAATCCCCTGGCAGCCCCTGGAATCATTTTAAGGGTGCTTACACACTGGAATATTGCACATACTGCTGGTAAAATCTGCATGTCTAAATGTGGATTTTGATATGAAATTGCTGGCAGAATTGCTAAGTTATTCCCTATACTGTGGATAGGGAATAATTTGATTATTGTGTGAATCCCACCACTGTGACCCTGGCCAATCTCAAGAACAGGGGTCCCTTGTTCCCTGTTTTCCTCACTGCAGGGCTACTGCACCTCCCAAAATGATGAGGACAATGAATAGTGTGCTGGTTGCGCAAGCACACTAGCAATTCATTCATTTTCAAAGGGACTTTAAATATACCCAGGCGGTGCCTGGCCCATTGAAATGAATGGGGTGCCATTGTGCATGCACTGCCAGTGCACCATTCACAGTGACTGCATGAGGAAAAGAGGCTGTCAGAGCAGTATATGGGAATTCCATTATCGAGATTGGCGGGGGTCTCAGCAGTAAGACCCTCACTGAAGAGCAATTTATCCTCTATGCTGCGGATAAGGGATAACATGTAATTGTCCACATATTAGACAAGCAGATTTTTCTACACAACTCAATATTCCACAGCAGCTCACGGAAAATTCCAGTATGTGTGAAGGCGTCCGAAAGGGTGAGATGGTGCTGATTCTTTTGTTACTAATTAAACATAGTCTTGGGGAGGGGGGAGGGGGGGTACTATTTCTCATTGAGGACAACAAACTGATAAGCAGAGCCTTGCAGGCAATGCCCTATGTGAAGAAGAAAGCAAACTATTTTTATAGTGCCACTTATAGGTAGCTACCATATAAGCCCCAAAGAACCTTGAAACATGACTAAGGATATTAGATAAATCATAACAATGATTGGGAGTAGGAAACCAAGCCAGAAAACCACCCACTCACCCCCTAGGTGTCTCCACACACTCTTTGGGTGGGCTCCTTAAGGAGAGATTACACCCTTCTTGACTCACTCACCCCCTAGGTGTCTCCACACACTTTTTGGGTGCCCTCCTTAAGGAAAGATTACACCCTTCTTGACCCACTCACCCCCTAGGTGTCTCCACACACTTTTTGGGTGCCCTCCTTAAGGAGAGATGACACCCCTCTTGACCCACTCACCCCATAGGTGTCTCCACATACTTTTTGGCTGCTCTCCTTAAGAAGAGATGACACCCCTCTTGACCCACTCACCACCTAGGTATCTCCACATACTTTTTGGTGCTCTTGGCCCACATTACAGGCCTCTCACCACCCCAGCCAGAAACTTACTGCACACTGATGAGGGGGCAAAAACCCTGAAACAGCTGTCTGTGTGTGGTTTTCTGGTTCGTTTTCCTATTCCCAATCATTGTTATAAAGGGTCGGACATTGATTTGAAGGAATGCTGCCATCCAATAGTTGGTGCTGTAGAGGCATTGTTCCATCGTCCTCATTTGCATTGCAAATTTTGGAATGGATTTTTAGGCCAGTTCTGCAGCCTTATTCTTATATGAAGTGTCAAACCAGGCCAAAACAAAGGTGTTAGAGCTCATTTTTTCTCAATCATCATAATAAGTATAAGCAACATGATTTATGTAACTGTCATGAGCCTTGGGTGTTAAATGTCTATATTTTTGACTTGCAATGCAGCATATTGGCAGGTATGGCCTTGCAAAAACAATTAGTGGCTTTAATGAAATGCTAAAAGCATGAACTATTGTTATTTGTTTTTACATATTTTAAGTCTGATTTATTAAAACTGTCTAAAATAATAACTGTCTTTGTTGTCTATAGCAACCAATCAGAGCACAGAGTAAGAAAAGGAAGCTGTCTTCTGGTTAGTTGCTATGTGGAAAAAAAGGCACTTTTTCTCTAAAATTCCAAGTATAGGGTGCTTATAGTTTGCTAAAGACTTCTTAGAAAAACTAATAACGATAAGAAATAATTTACTGACATCAGAGGGGGGAAAGGAATATCAAATTCCAGTTAACCTCCTTTTAATCCATGGAAGGCTGTAGATCATACAGAGCCGAGCCACATTATTATGACTACCAACTAATATCTAGAGTAACCACCGTATGCCACATGGACAGCAGCTAGACAAATTGGGAGTGACTTCATAAGGTGCTGGAAGGTTGACTCAGGTATCTGGAGCGATACTGACTCCAGTGAATACCACAGTTTCTGAAGGCCATGGTGAAGAATCCACAGAGGTCTCACAGATGCTCAATTTGGTTCAAATCTGGGGAATTATGGGCCCAGGGAAGTACTTGGAAGTCTTGGTCATGCTCTTCCAAGCACTGTTTGACTTTTCTAGCCATGTGACATGTTGTATTGTCTTGATTGAAGATCTCAAGGAAGACAAACAGGATGTATGGGTGTATGTGATCTGTAAGGATAAATTCATGTCCAAATCGGTTTGGAGTGCCTTTCACATGGATGAGTGGGCACTGCATTGGTTGCAGGGTGTTTGTTTTCTGATGTTTCTTCCCTGACATTCCCATGTCTATCCGTTCGATGAAGCAGAAAATGTGACTCATGGGAGAAGACAACCCTTTGCCAATAAGCAGTGGTCCAATAGGGCCATACAAATTGAAGCCTTTTCTTCTGATGCACCTTTGCTTGCACAGGTGTAGTGTCCATCGGTCTGTTTCGGAGCCCCATACACAGGTGGGTCGACTAAACTGTTGTTTTAGACACACGTTTGGTAGTCCCCTGGTTCAGTATCATAGCAAGCTCCTCCACTGTAGCATATTGGTCAGCCCTCATGCACCTTCTTATCTGGCATTGACCTCCCTCATCAATGGCATGTGGCGTTTCATAGCTTCCTTGTGTCCACTCACGATACACTTTCACTACAGCAGCATGCGAACAGATCACAAACTATGCTGTTTGAGTAATATTGTCACCCTTTGCCAGAAAGCCAATAATCATCTCTTTTTGCAACTCTAATAAATCACCCCTTTGACCCATGAAAACAATAAGTGATATATGAGCAGCCTATTGTACACCTTATATACCCACCAATCTAGCACAGGATACGTCACTTCCTATACGTGCTGCCGATGTCAAAAGTAGGAGGTAGTCATAACAATGTGACTCAACTACGCGCATATTCTGGAAGTATCATGTATTGAGGACAGAGACCTTTATTCAAGCTTGGTGTGTCTCAGGGATATGCACTAAATCCCTTTCTCAAGAGCCCATATATGAGATCAGTAAATATATATATCCATTTTGTGTCTTGTATCTTATATGCTTCTGTCTGTCATATGATAAACCTTGTTATTTTCCATTAATTAAGAGCATTCCAGACACAATATCTTAGCCCTGCGGAACTGCTACAAGAAATCTTGACTAACGACCATGACATTTTCAGCACCAGTTTCTCAAGAATATGTTCTGCATTACTTACCACTATAAATAGAGATGCAGCACTAATAAAGACAGACTACTTCCAATCACATTCAGAATTCTGTGTGATTTGTAAGCTTCGTCAAGCTCGATCATTAATTTTTAATTTGGCCACCCAATAACATACCAACTAGCAAATATTCCGCTAACAAATTTCAGGCCCCAAGTGGGGCTGCGACCAGATTTTCACTCCATATCCCAGCAAAGAATTCAGTGATTTTCTCTTCTCTGGAAAGGACAGACAGAACGCCCTAAGAAACAATAGGTAAGTAACCTTGTTTCTTACAAAATTTTCTGTCCTGAAGCTGTGATTATCCCTCTTCACTGGACAAAAAGGGAACTACTGTCGTGATTTGAGATCCATGTCAAAGAATCCGACAGACAGCATGTTTTTGAGTAAGAAATTTGTATATAAATGCTGAACTGGTGTTCAGTGTGTGTGTGTGTGTGTGTGTGTTGTGTGTGTTGTGTGTGTGTGTGTGTGTGTGTGTGTGTGTGTGTGTGTGTGTGTGTGTGTGTGTGTAGTACAGTGATGGGCAACCTTTTGAGCTCCGTGTGCCAAAATCCGCCAAAAAACCGAGCATAACTCGGGTGGTGTGTCACTTCGAGAAAAAAAATCCATAAATTTGTGATATTTATAGTTTAAATAACAAAAAAAGTATAATTGTAATACATAACTGTATTTAGTAAACCTAAAACACCCATAGCACAGGCCCTCGCCTCTCCCAGCCTCCCCTCACTCATCTTAGTAATGATGACCCCCAGCAGTGACAGTGCCCCCCCACAGCAGCCCCCAGCAGTGACAGCGCCCCCCAGCAGCGGCCCCCCCAGCAGTGACAGTGGCCCCCCACAGCGGCTCCCCCAGCTGCGAGAGCACACCCCCCCAGCAGCGACAGTGGACCCCCCCAGCAGCGACAGTGGCCCCCCACAGCGGACCCCCCCCAGCAGCAACAGCGGACTGCCCCAGCAGCGACAGTGGCCCCCACAGCGGACCCCCCAGCAGTGACAGTGGCCCCCACAGTGGACCCCCGAGCAGCGGCAGTGGCCCCCCCAGCAGCGACAGCGGCCCCCCCAACAGTGGACCCCCAAGCAGCGACAGTGGACCCCCCAGCAACGGCCCTCCCAGCAGCGACAGCAGACCCCCCCAGCAGCGACAGTGGCCCCCACAGCGGACCCCCCAGCAGCGACAGCGGACCCCCCCAGCAGCGGCCCCAACAGCAGCGACAGCAGACCCCCCAGAAGCGACAGTGGCCTCCCACAGCGGACCCCCCCAGCAGCGACAGTGACCCCCGAGACCCGCGTACTCACCCCATCCACGTCCTGAAAGCTCCGCTCCTCCGCGCCCTCCAGCAGCGATGATCTCCGGCGCACACTGTGACGTCAGTGTGTTGCGGGACGCCTTCTCCCCTGGACGCTCCCGCGGAATCAACAGGTAGGAGACGTCGGGGGACAGGGGGAGGAGGATCCTGGCTGCACACTGACATCACAGTGTGCTCCGGGATCAGCGCTGGTTAGTGAATACCAGCAGGGGAGCCGCAGCGGCCCCTGCTGGAATTCACCAATGGTTTGAACGTCCGACAGCGGCTGTGTGTCAGCGACTATGGCCACGCGTGTCAGTGCTGACACGCGTGTCATAGGTTCGCCATCTGTAGTATGAACCTGTCACAAAAGGAAATTTTTGAGCGTTATTATCTGGACCCTGTGAATGTGCATGGTTTTCAGGTTATCACAAAAGAAGAATACCGTGGTGAATGGTCAACACCTGTTGCAAAAACAGTATAGTCCTTTTGGAGGAGTGCCCACTTATTGCCCGGGAGGAATAGTAACCCCCATAGATGTCAGATATTGTTCTGACTGTTGGGGAATAAAATTGCACTGCTGATAACTAAAGAGTTTCTGTTTGTGGCTTTTGTGATCTGTGTAACTTGCAGAGTTATTGCCAGTTTGAGAAAAGGCTCCCAAATGCTAATTTCCTGGATATATAGTGTTAAGTTAGTGTTATTGTGTTGGCACAATACAGGCTTTTTCACTTGCGACCAGACAGGACTTTAAACCTGTGTCAAAGATTGTGAGATGAGCCTAAATTATAATGGGGAACTCATAAGGAAATAGCGGTTAGGGTGGTGACTGGAAGACTACTATTTGAGGGAAGAAAAGTTAAAAATGGAGTTCAGGGATCTCAAGCAATGTTAAAAAGAGCTTGAATGTATCCAGAAGGACACTTGAAGAGTTGTGCAAGTGAGAATCGGCCATGTGTGGGCTTATGAGGATCCTCAACAGCGTAGATTGACCACTAGTGGGCAGACACGTCAAACTGTGGTGTGTAAAACTTTCTTACCGGTGTCTGTATACTATTGTCTGTTCCGTGTAATTACAGACTCTACTACTTCTACTTGCGAAACCACGTTTTTCAGTCTGTCGGAATGAATAACTGTTTGTGTAGTAGTGTGGATTTGTAGTTTGTAAAAAGGGGAATCTTTCTTATATAAAGTCCTGATTAGAGAGGGTGAATAGTTTCTTGCTTCTCGGAGATGAGGGGAATTCTGAAGGGAGGGCTCCCAGCTTCAGAGAACTGTAGAAAGTGTGCTACTGCTGCATAGAATTAAGCACAATGAATCAGACAGAGAAATAAGCACGTTATATGGGGGGTTTGAGGAAGTGAAATGTTGGACAGTTAGATTTAGGGCTCTTTCACACGAGTGTTTATCGGCCACTGTTTTCACAGCTGGCCGATATATGCTATCATGTGAGAAGTAAAAACTCGAGAATGGGCGCACAAATCTAACATTTGTGCTCCCATTCAGACGGCATGGGCCCCGGCGCATATACGCTGAGGCCCCTTGCCGTTGCCTCTTCCCTCCCCGTCGCTGGCTCACCTCCTTTCTCCTCCCCTTCGGCTAATCACAATAGGAGGAGGAGGGGGTGGGGCTAAGCACCGCCTTGTCCCGCCTTCCCCCATTGCTGGCTGTGGACAAGGGGAGAGAGTGGGAGCTTAGCCCCGACCCCATCCCACCCCCTCACATTGCAATCAGCCAGAGGGGAGGCAAGAAGAGGGAGGGAGTTTAGCAGTCGTGCTGCTAAACTCCCTCCCACCTCCCTTCTCCAGTTGCTGTCATTGGTTGCCATAGGACCCCATGCAGCAGCCAATGTATTCCGGCCCAAAAGATAGTTCCAGGATTATCTTTCGGGCCCGGCACTATATTGGCCCGGCCAGGCGCTTTTACGTTGCAGGAATACGGCCATGTGATTTGATACATTGGAATTCATACAGAAATTCAATATATCCCAAACGTTATTAGGGGTATTGATCTTTACTAAACCAGCAGTTAGCCACCATTAATGTTATAGTTTTTGCACAAAATTGTTCTAAACACAGCTTCATACCCTCTGCTGAATTTAGATAGGGGTTAAGGAGGGGCAGCATGGGCAGACCATCACTTTGAATTTCAAGTGCATGATTGTCCAGAATTCATGGAAGTGAAACTAGGGGTTTTGAAGGCCACTATCCACTTCTCACCCAGTGGTACTGTTATCCTCGACTCTGAGGTGGATGAATTTGTTGGTATGTTTTCAGGTGACTGGGCAGTGTTCAAAAGGACATATCGGAAAAAAAAGTCTGTAACCCTAACAAGAAAAAAATCTTGCTAAAAAGTGCCTGTGTCTTATACACTGAAGTTCCCTATTCTGCAGCAGAGCACAGAGAGACTGAAGCTGATGTGAAGGGCCTTTCTGATGTTACGATCCTGTGACCAAGGGAAGATTCATACCCCACCAACAAGAGAGCACAGGTGGGAAGGCAACGGTCATTTATCATTGATCCCTCCTCATCCTCAGATTACCAGGGAAGTTTTAGTTAGTATAACATATTTACTTCCTACTTTTTGTTGTCTAAACCTAGGATGTGTCTTATAGTCTGACAATATGCTATAGAGATATTTAAGCCCAGATCTAATTGCATCCAACAAGAAGGGAGATGCCAACGGCCACCACTATCTTGATAACATCAGAACTTGTATGGCCACGGCCATCTAGTTTATGTCGTTTCCGATTCATTGGGGAAAGTAAGCTTTGCGTTCCACATCAGAACACTACAGGATGTTAACACAGAGCACTGAAATAGCGCTTCAGTGTGGAACACATCGCCATATGCAAACTTGGCCACTATGTGCAGTTACTACGTCAACAGACATAATGATTCATCTTTTTACATTCTTTGTATGGACTCTTGAGAAAGGCATTTAGTGTAGACACCAAAATGCATCAAGCTAGACTTTGGCTGCATTCCCACGAACGTATATTGGCTCGGTTTTCACGCCGAGCCGATATACGTCCTCCTCATCTGCAGGGGGGGGGGGGGAATGGAAGAGCCAGGAGCAGGAAATGAGCTCCCGCCCCCTCTCTGCCTCCTCTCCACCCCTCTGCACTATTTGCAATGGGGAGAGGCGGGACATGGGCGGGGCTAATTCTCAAGAGAGGAGGCAGAGAGGGGGCGGGAGCTCAGTTCCTGTTCCTGGCTCTTCCATCCTCCCCCCCCCTGCAGATGAGGACGACGTATATCGGCTCGACGTGAAAACTGAGCCGGTATACGTTCGTGGGAATGCAGCCTAAAAGTCAGATCTACAATGGAATTTAATTATTCTTTCCCCCATCTAATGACAGTATATCTACAAATATTAAGTACCCTATACGTTATTGCTTTCTTATTTGAACAGATGGCACTATCAATTCTGCCATATGTCTGCTGGTAAAGGAAATTCAAGTATCACCAATACCTCCTGTGGCAGTGGGACAGATATAGGCTATCCGTGTAGCCTGAGAACTATATGTGGCTGCACTAGATGTGCTACGACACCATGCAATCGGTGGGCAATTTAATATACTATTATTGCCCCCCCCCCCCTCCCATTCAATAAGCTTGGTACTTGGAAGATGCTGATATATATTGCTTAGTTTCCTTTTAGACAATTCTGATTAAACGAGGCTCTATGTCTTAAACAGAAATAGGAGAATGCTTGCATTCAAACTAGATTTATGATTACTTGTTGAGGTAAACCATTTCATCTAGGAATCCAACAAGATCCTCAGGATGGGAGGAGGCTGTAAAACTTACTGCAAAGTCTGTTGCCGTCACAAGCATTCATACATAGGCTACATGGTTTTCCTGCAGTATATGGCCATTTTAGTTTTTCAGGTTGATTTCCTCTGAAAGAAAAAAAGGTTCAAATGATACAACTACTTATTAATACATTGTATTATTAAACTTAGAGCTGACTTTTGCTTTAATAAAGAGACAGTGTGCCCATTTAGGATGTCCATCTATAAGGCAGAGATCAGCTTAAAAGAGCATTTCTTTGTTTGAAGTTGTTTCTTTAGCTAAAAAAACTTGTTGACCTACTTATAGAATCATGGAATGGTAGAGTTGGAAGGGACCTCCAGGGTCATCCATTATAACCCCCTGCTTAGTGCAGGATTTATTAAATCATTCCAGATGGATGTCTGTCCAGCCTCTGTTTGAAGACTTCTACTATACGAGAATTCATTACCCGCAGTGGCAACCTGTTCCACTCATTGTCAGAAAGTTTTTTTTCTAATATCTAATCTGTGTCTCCTCCCTTTCAGTCTCATCCCATTGCTTCTAGTCTTTCCTTGTACAAATGAGAATAGGGATGATCCCTCTGCACTGTGACAGCCCTTCAGATATTTGTAGACAGCTATTAAGTCTCCTCTCAGCCTTCTTTACTGCAAGCTAAGCATTCCCAGATCCTTCAACCGTTCCTCATAGGACATGATTTGCAGACCGCTCACCATCTTGGTATCTCTTCTCTGAACTTGCTCCAGCTTGTCGAAGTCTTTTTTAAATTTGGGTACCTAGAACTGAACACATTATTCCAGATGAGATTAGGCTATGGAAGAGTAGAGGGGAATGCTTCTCTTGATACATCCCAGAATTAAGTTTGGTTTTTTTGCTGCTGCGTCACACTATTGACTCATGTTCAGTCTGTGAACATCTGTGACATCTGGCTTCCAAAAACAAAAAAATTACATGAAACAATCAATTTGATGCCCAGACTTGTGAGGTATAAAAAAAACCCGCAAACGCCTGTAACAACTTCAATTCTACTCTGCGTCCTTGCAAAATGAGAGTTACCTGACCTTGTGGGATATCGCAATAATGCCTACCAAAGTATGTGGGATAAATTAGAATCAGTCACTCTGTCAGATATCTAGGGTTATGGAGATATATTGGATGAATCTTCCTTTAGACACCTCTTCCGTAATTTACTCGCCAATTTTTTTTTATACTACAACCATTTTAAATAATTTTTTTCCCAAATTATGAAGCATTTTCAGATTGATAAACCCTAAATTTGAAAAAATAATACTAGCTAAAACAATGGGCCCCTGAATTAATTTTACTGCGAATCCCCAGGCATCCAAGTCTGACACTGAGGAAATGCCCCCTTATAACACTTTTTTGGAAAGTTGAATTAACAATTGGGAAAGTATTAGGTTTTAGTATTAGCTTTTTTACACTGTAGTTAACGGCTATGGACACATTTTTTGGTGGGAGTTGGAGGCACTGGCGTCACTATAGGAGATACATGGGATGCGGTTGCAACCAGGCCCAGAAGTCTTAGGGGGACCATATGGCCTCTCTTCTTCATATAGGGAGCCCAATACTATGAATAAAGCATCATAGTTTGGGGCCCTGTTACAGGTTTTGCATTGGGGCCCAGAAGCTTCAAGTTATGCCTCAGTTTTTATTCCACTTAAATGTATGTATTTTAGGCTGACACCCATTCTTGCAATACATTTTGATTAAAAATGTTGCACCAATTGTCTTCTGCAGCTTCTACATATCACTGTATATAGACACCGCAGTCTAAGTCTCGGTTGGAGATCTGTCAGTGAGGCTGGACTGACCGACTATTTCCCAATGCTCTTTTCTATCTTGCATGTTCTTATGAGGTAACTTATGAGCTTAATTAGATGATAAATTAGATGATAAAAAAGTGCAGAAGAGCAGAGAGTGAAACCCTGGGTCCCTTTACAGGGGCAATTAATCACTGGAATGAGCAAATGACCAAACAAGGTGTTTGCTTTCAAACAACATCCATTTACATGTGCAGATATTCAACTTTTCTCATGCAGCTCATTCAGTGCATCATTGGTCTGTAAAGGCGGTCAGGAAATGCCCTGGAATGCTTTGTGAATGACTGAACAATGTCAAACCATGAATGATGATTTTTATGCCTGCATAAAATGAATGACAAGCAATAAGCGGACAAATTGTTCATCATTCAATCTTAGGCCGTTTATATTGAACAATTATCCTTCATTTTAACACTATTAAACAATTACTTGAATGATAATCAATCCGTGTGAAAGGGCCCAAAACTGTCAATCCAGCCTCACTGACAGATCTCCTTTTGAGGACTCCTTCACATGAGTGTACTGATTTTTGGTTGGCTGTGTCACGGCCACAGCACGACCAAAAATCGCGTGAATGGGCACACAAATCTGCTATTTGAGCACCCATTCAGACGGCCTGGGTCCGGCGCATATACACCGAGGCTGGATTGCCGTTGGGCAGGGGAAGACAGTTTAGCTCTGCTAAATTGCCTCCCCCTTTCCGCACCCTGTCGACTCTTGGCAAGGGAAGTGGGCGGGAGCTAGTGTGCTAAGCTCTTGCCCCCTCCCATTACTGGAAGATGACAATGGGTGGAAAGGGGGCAGGAGCTTAGCACACAATTATCCCCCGCCCTGTCCCCCCCTCTCTCATTGCAAACAGCCGGCAAGGGGCGGAGAGAAAGAGGAAAGGGGGTGAAAGTTTAGCAGACATGCTTCTAAACTGCCTCCCACCTACGTTCTTCAACAGCTACCATAGGCTACCATAAGAGTCTATGGAGCCGCCGCCATATTCTGGCCAGAAAGATAGTTCCTGAATAGAGATGAGCGAGCGTACTCGGCCACGCCTCTTTTTCGCCCGAGTACCGCGATTTTCGAGTACTTACGTACTCGGGCGAAAAGATTCCAGGGGCGCCGTGGGTGAGTGGGGGGTTGCAGCGGGGAGTGGGGGGGAGAGGGAAAGAGAGAGGGCTCCCCCCTGTTCCCCGCTGCTACCCCCCGCGCCGCCACGCCTCCCCCCGCCCCCCAAATCTTTTTACCCAAGTACTGAAGTACTCGAAAATCGCGGTGCTCGATCGAGTAATTACTCGAAACGAGTACGTTCGCTCATCTCTATTCCTGAACTATCTTTCCTGGCTGACGTAAAAGCGCCCATCTGAACTGATGCATTGTAAACCAATGCCTCAGATGGGCAGCATATATTGTCCAGGTGTGTAAGCACCGCCAATATATGCTTGTGTGAATGAAGCCTAAGACTTGGGGCTTAGTCAGACGAATGATATTTACTTGCGTGACACACGCAAAACACATGTGGCAAAAATTTGCGTAACCAAAGCTGGTGTTACGGTTTAAAAATAAAAAAACACACATAAAGTGTGGTGCCATCGCAATAAATAGCTGTGCCCTGCCTGTGATTGGCTGAGCGCTCAGTCAATCAGCACAGCCCTTTCAGGAGGCGGGGATTTTTAAAGAGCTTCACAGCAGTATCAGGGAGCCAGCTGGAGGACGCACCTGAGCGGCTGAGTTTTTCACCGATAGGTATGATTTTCAGGGAAGGGCTTATATTTCAAGCCCTTCCCAGAAAATCATCACTGCAGGGGTGGCCTGCAACCCACTGCTTTCAATGGGGCCACAGCAGCAATGGGATAGCATCCTGTACTTCTTCCACAGCTGTGACAGTTGTGCAGAGGATTCCTTCATCCCTGTGGTCCCAGCGGGGATGAAGGAAACCTATGTCACAACTGTAGCAGAAGTCTGTGATACACTCCCTATGTTTCCAATGGGGCTAGAGCTGCTGCCGCCGGTCCCATTAAAAACACTGAGCAATATTGCAGATTTTTTCTCTGCGTTTCGAAGCTGCAATGAAAAAACGCAAATTTTACATTTAAGCTTTTAAGGCTACTGGGCCTCTTCGTCGGGTATCTATACCAGCCTGATGAAGAGGCCTAGTAGTCTTGAAAGCTTGCATGTGTCATTTTTTGGGTTAGCCAATAAAGATATCACCTCAATGATAATTTTTGTCTTTTTTATACAAGATTACTTAACATCATGGATTTTTCTGGCTAACACGGTGCCACACTATGTTTGCTCTTCAGTAGGAGATATAAAAATAACGATGACTTTTATTAAAGGCCCATACTCACGGGGGAAAATAGAGGCAGAGGTAGAATACCCAATTGATGCCGTATTTTGGACAAATTGCATAAGCACATCCCATTATATGTGTGTAATCTGTGACAAGCTGTGGAGAGAAAGGCAAAACTATTGAAAGTGACAAACGTGTGCGGTTTCGCAGTCTTCTCACATTGAGCATGTGCAAAGAGGCAATACTATCTGCAATATTACCCTTGCTCAAGCATAGTTTGGGTCACCAGTGACAGTCCAGGGTTTTGACCGGGACTCAGCATAGAGGAAGGGAAAGTGACTGCCAAGGATCTTGTGGTGGTAGAGTATCAAGCGCTTTAAGGGATTGTCCGGGACTTTGGGGATTTTTTCTATTGATAGCTCATTAACAGTTGATCATTCGTAGTCTGCCTCTTAAGATTCCTGCTGATTCGTAGCCCCGCAGACAGTGCAGACAGCAGATTCAACCCTCGTGTGCAGGACAACTGCAAGGCCCTAAGAAGGAGCTGTGCCTGAAGTATCAACCAAGACTGCTGCAATACGGACAACAGAATCTGCTTCCTGTGCCATCCATGTTGGCAGCTTACTGGCAGGGATCCCAAGTGGCAGACCCTCCACTGATCATCTATTGATGACCTATCCCTATAGGTCATCAATAGAAAAAAGTCCCAGACAACCCCTTTAACTGCTTCCCTGCTTACTGTCATAGCAGCTATCTGCTGACGCCACCAGGGGGAGCTCACTGTGTACATATTTATGCAATGTCTAATTAGGTCAATAAAAGTTGTTTAACCCCTTTTAAAAACTTTTCACTGTTGTTTTTCTTTTGTTTGTCCCCTCTTTTCAAGTAATCTAATTTTTTTTATTTTTCTGTGGAAGGAACCATAATAATACTTGTTTTATTTGCAGGGTAATTTGTATTTTTTTAAATACCATATAATATATGAAACATTTCTGAGTGTTGTGAAATGGAGAATAAAGCCACAATGACTGAAGCAACCTAAAGAGGAAAATTATGTATTTTTTTTGTCTAAAGACATACCCTTATTGAATTCCCTAGGGTCTGAATTTATATAGGGGTCTACTCTGCAATCTAAATTTATTTGTGTTGCTGTGAATTCTAGAAATTGTTACAGGATTGAAGGGCAAAAGATGTCCCAGCAGTAAACTTTACAGTCATCAGGGCAGTCTGGGCTGAATGGAGAAGAAAATGGTGAGAGGATAGAATCAGAGCCAACACCGCCACCACCTGTGAATAACTGGATTTAACTGTACTGTAACCAACTATAAGTTCTGCAGAGCATCTGTGTATAACGGATACTGCATATATTCCTTATGGTCACTGTATGCTGGTATCATGCGTTAACCACAGTCTCAATTTACAGAAGTGTGCCCTATTTTATTGAACACGCCCACAAATATGAGCCCTGTCAGTTTTTGGAGGAGGTCTCTATCCCTGCTTGTAAGGTTATATTGGTATCAACAAATGACAGTTGTAAACATATAGTCTAATATATAGAGATGAGAATTGGGGAACAGCGCTCACCTGGGTGTAATGTGCAACAGTCCTATTACCTTTAGCACCTACACCAAAATCATAGTAGAATTTCTCATCTTCCCACCTCTTTGTGCAATATGTCCAGGACACGAGCTCTGGGGAAATCATGATATTTTCTCCACAGGAGAGTCCTTTAAAAATACAAATGAATATGATAGGAGAACATATCTACAGAAGCATCATGGTTGCCATCAGAGGCCCTCTGTTTCTCCCAGCACCATTAATTTATGCAACTGCTATAGAGTTTAATGGGATCTGCATACATTACTATAGAGTAAACTCTCACTAGAGGCGGCTTTAGGCAAACAGAATTCTATAATTTAGGGTTTATGTCCACGGGCGGGTAGGATTCCGGATGCAGGTGCCCATGGAGGAATCCGACCCTGCCAGCAGTGGCGCCCATGCATACCTGACATCTTTCTTTTTCTGTACTGCGGATGGTCAGCACCGCTCACCATTGGAAATCCGAGATTTTTTAAAAGAAATCTCCTGCTCTTCTCACGGAATCCGGAGGGGCAGGCGGCTTCCATTGACTTCAATGAAAGAGAACCACAGTATAATGGAGCATGCTCCGATTTTTCATCCGCGCGTGGAAACCGCAACTGGTTTCCGCTCATGTACATGAAAATAATTTTTCCATAGCATGCAATGGAGGGTTATTGCTGCGGAATCTGGAGCAGAACGCCCGCTCTGGACATGAAGCTTTAGTGTAGGTATGTATACAACAGCAAAATTGGCAGCAAAATCTGCATGGGCAACTTCTGCAGCATCTGCTCAGATCAAATTGCTTGCTTTATGGTACTGCAATTATATCCCATACTCTGAATCCCATATTACCCTGCACCACTGTAGAAGCATGCCGGTGGCCCCATACCGCTGCATTCCTCTTTAAGAGACTTGGGGTTGATTGTTCTTTCATTACTTTTATGGTCGTAACAAAAATGATGCTGCTGTTTCTTTAAAAAGGGTATGCTTGAGACAGATCAGCGGAGGTGATATTAGGAAGCCCTGAGTTTTGTAAGTGGGAAGCGGAAGAAGAGTTCATGGTTAGGCTTCATGTCCGCGGGCACGCATGGATTCCTCATGGGGAATTCTGCACAGAACGCGCCCATGCCCACGGCCGCTGACCCTCCGTACCTGTCTGTGACTTGTTATTTTCTGTACTGTGGATGTTTGTGGAAGTGCCAGGCAGCGCACATGGGCAGTACAGTTATTTTTTTTAACTCCTGCTTTCTCCCGGAATCCGTGGCCCAGATCGGATTGCTTGCATTGACTTCAATAGAAGCCATCCACGCGGGAACCACAGTAAAATGGAGCATGCTGGGACTTTTTATTCATAAGCAGGAATTGAAATTGGCTTCCGTTCGTTGGCACGCTATGGAGGGTTATTGCTGCGGAACGCAGAAGCAGACGTCCGCTCGGGATTATGCAGCAAAAATCCCGTGGACATCAATAGGGCCTTATTCTTACACTGGTTTCTTCCCTTGGCTTCAGATAAAGAGAAAGAGCTACACTGAAGCAGGGAGTGTCAAACTCTTAGTCTAACAGACCTTCTGTGCCTGGAGCACTGTAGAAATCATCTCTGGTCAGAGAGAATTCTAGGACCCTGTAGCTCTGCTGTGATGGAGTTCACCCGGTGATCACCAACTGCCAGCTGGCTCGCATAGTGGAAGAAACACTTCCACTTTCACTTTTAGTACATCACGCTCATTGAGCAATGTGTACTCAATAAAGGAGGAGGCAGAAAGGGTTAAAACCCCCTTTTCCCTCCTCCTTTGGATTATCAACTGTGACTAATAGCTGACAACCCGTCCTGCTTCTGATCGATTGCTTTAATTCCCGCCGTAATTCTACATATAGCTGGGCTTTAAGCCCGGTGCCGCATATTTACAGCGCTTGGTCCTAAATGGGTTAAGGGATCTGGTATCCGAAAATATTTAGGGAGTCCTTTCTATGGTCTAAGATTAGAGGGATTGTCCAAGATTAGAAAAACATGGCTGCTGTCTTCAGAAAATGAGCACCAAACGTGTTCTCCGATTTTGTGTTGCAGAGTAGCTTTTCCCCATTCACATCAGTGGAGCTAAGCTGCAATACCTGACATAACCCATGGACAGATGTGGCACTATTTTTCAAAGAAAGCAGCCATGTTTTGCTAATCCTGAACAACCTCATTAATTCTTTCAAGATCAACGAGTTTTTGTTTTCATTTTCGTCCCCATCAAGAACTATCGCTCAACATCGCTGTATAAAGGCTTGTTTTTTGTAGGCGTGTTGTATTTTTTTAATGGCACCATATAATGTACTGAAAAGCGTAAAATAAATTTTTTATCTGTGTATCGACTTGTTTTTTGCTGGGTAAGCGGTATTTTGTATTGAGCCGATTTTGAGGAACATACGACATAAGGTGTTTCCATATTTTTGTCCACCCCCTATACATGATATACTATATGGCAGCACACAAAGTGTATATGGTAGAGGGGTTATTCAAAAGCAACAGAAATCTTCTGGTGGGCAGGACATTACTACTACAGGTATTTGTTTCTAGGTAAATGCCCACGGAACCCCTCTTAAGTGGTATGCCATCCAACGTTGCTGGGGAAGGTTGTCGACTCCAGAGATTTTTTTCAACAGGTCGCTCATTCTTTTGCTTATTTTGTGATGGCCGATTCGTAAGATAAACGTCCAGCAGGTTCTTCCATCATGATGACGCACCTGCCCATACAACAGAGTATAAAGCAATTTTTGATGAAAAACGGCAAGACACCCTTGCCGCACCCTCCGTATTCATCCGATCTATCTGCGTGCAACTTTTTTTCCCAGGCGCTCTAAGCAGTGGAAAAGGAAACAAAATCTCACAGCTGCTCATTGTTCACCTAGCAATAGAAGCCTGTAGTAGTAACACCCGCCCACCAGAAGATGACTCCTATTTCTTTTGGGTAGCCCCTGCAGTTCAGTGGTAATGGAGCCACAGGGATTGTATATGCCATCGCACAGTGTCCAGCGACCTTAGTGAGGAGGGAAACTTACACTGCAAAAAGGATCATTTTTAATACACATTTTTCATACCTTGCACCACTCGATCCTCTGGATGACTGTGCTTCAAACTGCACCGGCTGACCAATCGTTGTGCCAATTTTGCTAGTCCTTCATTCCATTTCTTATATGGAAAATAATAAAAAAAAATAGATCACATTATCGTAGTGAAAAAAAGGAGAAGAAACAGGAGGACAGGCAGAAGCGTAAAGTACAGCACAAACATACACAACACATTAAATAACTCGGTGATACACAAGTCTAATTCGCAAAACGTTCGGTTCAGGACCAACCCAAATCTTGACCTGTTAGTCTCAGCCGAATTCACTAAGAGTTTTTATCTTTCTTCTCTTTCCTTTTTTTTGTCCGTCTTCTTTTTCCTTCTTTTTAAAAGCAAGAAAAGAAGAAGAAGCAAGAAGAGAAAAAAGGAAGGAAAACTAAGAAGGAAAAATAGGAAGAATTGACAGCAGCATCTAAACAGCTAATGGCTGCAATCAGACTTAAGGAGCCAAATGGGCTTCTGAATCAAGATGAGCGAGCACCAAAATGCTCGGGTGTTCGTTACTCGAGCCGAGCTTTTTGTAATGCTCGAGACCTCGGTTCGAGTAACGAACCCCATTGAAGTCAATGGTAGACTCGAGCATTTTTCAAGGTTGCCCCTGCTCTGCAAATCGGAGGATCTCTCTCTTTCATTCCTATGGGGTAAATGTCACGTTTAGAGATGAGCGAGCATACTCGTCCGAGCTTGATGCTCGTTCGAGTATTAGGGTGCTCGAGATGCTCGTTACTCGAGACGAGCACCACGCGGTACTCGTCTCGATGAAACGAGCACTGACCATTGAATTCAATGGAGCCAGCAATACAGCCGGCTCCATTGAAAGCAATGGGCTGCCGGCGATCTCAGGATGAATTTTCGGGAAGGGCTTAAAAATATAAGCCCTTACCTGAAAATCATCCTAAAATGTGTATAAATAAAAAAAAAAAATGTATACTCACCTTTCCGCTGAAGCCAGAGTTTTTTTTAATTATTTTTACACATTTTAGGATGATTTTCAGGTAAGGGCTTATATTTTTAAGCCCTTCCCGAAAATTCATCCCGCGCTCGCCAGCAGCCCATTGCTTGTATTGCCGGCTCCATTGAATTCAATGGGCTAACATCGTTCTTCTCTGCCACAGCTGTGGCAAACGAGAACGATCTTTATGCTGACAGTGCGGGGGGGGGGGGCACTCTTGCCGCTATTGTGGCTTAATAGTGGGACCTGGGAGCTTGAGATGCAGCCCAACATGTAGCCCCTCGCCTGCCCTATCCGTTTCTGTGTCGTTCCCATCACTTTCGTGAATTTCCCAGATTTTCACAAATGAAAACCTTAGCGAGCATCGTCGATATACAAAAATGCTTGAGTCGCCCATTGACTTTAATGGGGTTCGTTACTCGAAACGAACTCTCGAGCATCACTGAAAGTTCGACTCGAGTAACGAGCACCCGAGCATTTTGGTGCTCACTCATCTCTAATCACGTTACCTTTATTGGGCCAATGCAATTACGGTGGCACCAAATTTATAAATTTTGCGGGGGAAAAAACACAAATCATTTGTTTTTAGGTTTCCATATTTTGTGAATCACAATTTTTTATTCCTGTTAACCCAGCCATGGGAGAGCTTGTTTTAGGCAGCTATCGCAGAAGAATGTGAACTGTAATATACAGCTGGCATGGGCTCAATGCAGTTCATTTACATTACATGGCTACCTATTGCCAGCTCTGTAAATGTATGGTAAATGGTGCAAAGAAGTTAAATTAAAGAACCCTGGCTACCTGCAGCCGCCACTAGAGGGAGCTTAGTAGTTTACTGCATACTGTCTGTTTACCCATTAAATGCAACACAAAACACATAGTAACATAAATTGCACTAAGCACTGAAACTCCCTCTTAACATACCATTTGTACCATTTAACACTAAGTCTATGCAGAGGACTTTGAATTTAAGGGCCTAAAAACATGGGCGTGCTTGAAAAATAAGCCCTTCCCTAAAAATAACCCCTAGCTGATGGAAAAACGATTAATAAATACATCACCCAGCAGCATTATCGGGGCGTCTTCTCCCTGACTCCCCAGCACTCTTCTAAATCATTTCTTCTCGCCGGATATTTAAAAATCCCCGCCTCCTAGAAGCTCTGCCTCTGATTGGCTGAGTACAGGGATCAATCACAGCCATTCAATCATTGATGGCAGGGGATTCTTTCATTCCTGCGGGAAGTCATATCATCACTGAACACTGTAACAGTGCTGTCACAGTGTTCAGTGATGAGGAGACCTTCATGGAGCTACTGCTCCAGTGAACGGGTAAAGTTTCATGCACTGCGCTTATGAAACTTTGCCCGTTCACGCTCTTTCTGCTTATGGGAGGAGCGTATTTTTTTGCGCACAGATAGGCACACAATAAAACACGCTCGTTTGACTGAGCTAATTCTATGCGGGCAATTGCGAAAAACGTGGCAAAATCGTGACTTTGTTCCCACGATTTTTGACCACCAGCGAGGCTTTTTCTCGAGAATAATCTCACATCGCATCGCTGCCTCCCATGATAATATTCCATGATTTTTTTATCGCGTAAGTTAGGGGGACTTTCTGATGCTAAGAGTGAATTGCATCGCACAAAATAAAAATTTTGCGCTTTACGATGTGATTAAAAAGAGGCTCCATATGGAAACATAGGCAATAAATAAAGATGAGCGAACGTACTCATCCGAGCTTGATACTCGTTCGAGTATTAGCGTGTTTGAGATGCTCGTTACTAGAGGCGAGTACCACGCGATGTTCGAGTTACTTTCACTTTCATCTCTGAGACGTTAGCGCGCTTTTCTGGCCAATAGAAAGACAGGGAAGGCATTACAACTTCCCCCTGCAACGTTCAAGCCCTATACCACCCCCCTGCAGTGAGTGGCTGGCGAGATCAGGTGTCACCCGAGTATAAAAATCGGGCCCTCCCGCGGCTCGCCACAGATGCATTCTGACAGAGATCAGGGACAGTGCTGCTGGTGCCGGAGCTGCTATAGGGAGAGCGTTAGGAGTTATTTTAGGCTTCAAGAACCCTAACGGTCCTTCTTAGGGCCACATCTGACCGTGTGCAGTACTGTTGAGGCTGCTTTTAGCAGTGTTGCACAATTTTTTTTTTTTTTGTATATCGGCCGTGCAGAGCATTGCGCCCTGCAGTAATTATACATAGTCCAGGGCCAGTAGTGGTGAGGCAGGGAAAGAGATATTCAGGCTATCTACGCAGTGGGCTTTTTCCAAAAAAATTGATCGCCGTCATCCCGCCAGAGGGAAACAGTATCCATAATATTATACGCTGCCTACAGTATCTATCTGCTGGGGGTAGTAGTCCTAATTAATACGCAGCTAAGCGTCATAGCAGGCTTGCGCAAAATTGTTTCCTGGATCTGCTGTCTCTGTTACATGATCGCCGTCATCCCGCCAGAGGGAAACAGTATACATAATATTATACGCTGCCTACAGTATCTATCTGCTGGGGGTTGTAGTCCTAATTAATACGAAGCTAAGCGTTACAGCAGCCTTGCGCAAAATTGTTTCCTGGATCTGCTGTCTCTGTTACATGATCGCTGTCATCCCGCCAGAGGGAAACAGTATACATAATATTATACGCTGCCTACAGTATCTGTCTGCTGTATCAGCTCAGCATTTTAAAAAAATAGAAGCAAAATACTTAAGGCCTACTACTGGCCTTTGGCCACTTGACTGCTTCTGCGCTGTGAATTCCACTAGCTCAGTCATACGCACCTACGTCTCACTACAGGCGTGCGCAAAATTGTTTCCTGGCTCTGCTGTGCGTTCCGTAAGGGAAGTCAGCCTCCAACCACAGGCCAATAAGCGGCACATTTAATTACAGCGTTCTGTTTCTGCACTACTGGTAATACAGCATGCTGAGGGTTAGGGGTAGGCCTAGAGGACGTGGACGCGGGCGAGGACGCGGAGGCCCAAGTCAGGGTGTGGGCACAGGCCGAGCTCCTGATCCAGGTGTATTGCAGCAGACTGCTGCGGGATTAGGAGAGAGGCACGTTTCTGGTGTCCCCAGATTCATCTCACAATTAATGGGTCCACGCGGTAGACCTTTATTAGAAAATGAGCAGTGTGAGCAGGTGAAGTCAGGGATGGCAGAAAGTGCATCCAGCAATCTATCGACCACCCAGAGTTCTGCGCCGTCCACTGCTGCAACTCTGAATCCTCTGGCTGCTGCTCCTCCTTCCTCCCAGCCTCCTCACTCCATTACAATGACACATTCTGAGGAGCAGGCAGACTCCCAGGAACTGTTCTCGGGCCCCTGCTCAGAATGGCCAGCAATGGTTCCTCTTCCACCGGAGGAGTTTGTCGTGACCGATGCCCAACCTTTGGAAAGTTCCCGGGCTCCGGGGAATGAGGCTGGGGACTTCCGGCAACTGTCTCAAGAGCTTTCAGTGGGTGAGGAGGACGATGACGATGAGACACAGTTGTCTTGCAGTGAGGTAGTAGTAAGGGCAGTAAGTCCGAGGGAGGAGCGCACAGAGGATTCGGAGGAAGAGCAGCAGGACGATGAGGTGACTGACCCCACCTGGTTTGCTACGCCTACTGAGGACAGGTATTCAGTGGGGGAGGCAAGTGCAGCAGCAGGGCAGGTTGGAAGAGGCAGTGCGGTGGCCAGGGGTAGAGGCAGGGCCAGACCGAATAATCCACCAACTGTTTCCCAAAGCGCCCCCTCGCGCCATGCCACCCTGCAGAGGCCGAGGTGCTCAAAGGTCTGGCAGTTTTTCACTGAGAATGCAGACGACCGACGAACAGTGGTGTGCAACCTTTGTCGCGCCAAGATCAGCCGGGGAGCCACCACCACCAGCCTCACCACCACCAGCATGCGCAGACATATGATGGCCAAGCACCCCTCAAGGTGGGACGAAGGCCGTTCGCCGCCTCCGGTTTGCACCGCTGCCTCTCCCCCTGTGCCCCAACCTGCCACTGAGATCCAACCCCCCTCTCAGGACACAGGCGCTACCGTCTCCTGGCCTGCACCCACACCCTCACCTCCGCTGTGCTCGGCCCCATCCACCAATGTCTCTCAGCGCACCGTCCAGCCGTTGCTAGCGCAAGTGTTTGAGCGCAAGCGCAAGTACGCCGCCACGCACCCACACGCTCAAGCGTTAAACGTGCACATAGCCAAATTTATCAGCCTGGAGATGCTGCCGTATAGGGTTGTGGAAACGGAGGCTTTCAAAGGTATGATGGTGGCGGCAGCCCCGCGCTACTCAGTTCCCAGTCGCCACTACTTTTCCCGATGTGCCGTCCCAGCCCTGCGCGACCACGTCTCCCGCAACATTGTACGCGCCCTCACCAACGTGGTTACTGCCAAGGTCCACTTAACAACGGACACGTGGACAAGCACAGGCGGGCAGGGCCACTATATCTCCCTGACGGCACATTGGGTGAATTTAGTGGAGGCTGGGACAGAGTCAGAGCCTGGGACCGCTCACGTCCTACCCACCCCAAGAATTGCGGGCCCCAGCTCGGTGGTGGTATCTGCGGCGGTGTATGCTTCCTCCACTAAACCACCCTCCTCCTACGCAACCTCTGTCTCGCAATCAAGATGTGTCAGCAGCAGCACGTCGCCAGCAGTCGGTGTTGCGTGGCGTGGCAGCACAGTGGTGGGCAAGCGTCAGCAGGCCGTGCTGAAACTAGTCAGCTTAGGAGATAAGAGGCACACGGCCCACGAACTGCTGCAGGGTCTGACAGAGCAGACCGACCGCTGGCTTGCGCCGCTGAGCCTCCAACCGGGCATGGTCGTGTGTGACAACGGCCATAACCTGGTGGCGGCTCTGCAGCTCGGCAGCCTCACGCACGTGCCATGCCTGGCCCACGTCTTTAATTTGGTGGTTCAGCGCTTTCTGAAAAGCTACGCGCGCTTGTCAGACCTGCTCGGAAAGGTGCGCCGGCTCTCCGCACATTTCCGCAAATCCCACATGGACGCTGCCACCCTGCAACATCGGTTTCATCTGCCAGTGCACCGACTGCTGTGCGACGTGCCCACACGGTGGAACTCTACGCTCCACATGTTGGCCAGGCTCTATGAGCAGCGTAGAGCTATAGTGGAATACCAACTCCAACATGGGCGGCGCAGTGGGAGTCAGCCTCCTCAGTTCTTTACAGAAGAGTGGGCCTGGTTGGCAGACATCTGCCAGGTCCTTGGAAACTTTGAGGAGTCTACCCAGATGGTGAGCGGCGATGCTGCAATCATTAGCGTCACCATTCCTCTGCTATGCCTCTTGAGAAGTTCCCTGCAAAGCATAAAGGCAGACGCTTTGGGCTCAGAAACAGAGGCGGGGGAAGACAGTATGTCGCTCGATACTCAGAGCACCCTCCTGTCTATATCTCAGCGCGTTGAGGAGGAGGAGGAGGAGCATGAGGAGGATGAGGAGGAGGGGGAAGAGACAGCTTGGTCCACTGCTGAGGGTACCCATGCTGCTTGCCTGTCATCCTTTCAGCGTGTATGGCCTGAGGAGGAGGAGGAGGAGGATCCTGAAAGTGATCTTCCTAGTGAGGACAGCCATGTGTTGCGTACAGGTACCCTGGCACACATGGCTGACTTCATGTTAGGATGCCTTTCTCGTGACCCTCGCGTTACATGCATTCTGGCCACTACGGATTACTGGGTGTACACACTGCTCGACCCACGGTATAAGGAGAACCTTTCCACTCTCATACCCGAAGAGGAAAGGGTTTCGAGAGTGATGCTATACCACAGGACCCTGGCGGACAAACTGATGGTAAAATTCCCATCCGAAAGCGCTAGTGGCTGAAGGCGCAGTTCCGAGGGCCAGGTAGCAGGGGAGGCGCAGAGATCAGGCAGCATGTACAGCACAGGCAGGGGAACACTCTCTAAGGCCTTTGACAGCTTTCTGGCTCCCCAGCAAGACTGTGTCACCGCTCCCCAGTCAAGGCTGAATCGGCGGGAGCACTGTAAAAGGATGGTGAGGGAGTACGTAGCCGATCGCACGGCCGTCCTCCGTGACGCCTCTGCCCCCTAAAACTACTGGGTGTCGAAGCTGGACACGTGGCCTGAACTCGCGCTGTATGCCCTGGAGGTGCTTGCTTGTCCTGCGGCTAGCGCCTTGTCAGAGAGGGTGTTTAGTGCGGCTGGGGGAATCATCACAGATAAGCGTACCCGCCTGTCAACCGACAGTGCCGACAGGCTTACACTCATCAAGATGAACAAAGCCTGGATTTCCCCAGACTTCTCTTCTCCACCAGCGGACAGCAGCGATACCTAAACAATACGTAGGCTGCACCCGCGGATGGAAGCATTGTTCTCTATCACCATCAAAAACGTGGACCTTTAAGCTTCATCAATCTGTGTATTATATTCATCCTCCTGCTCCTCCTCCTGAAACCTGACGTAATCACGCCGAACGGGCAATTTTTCTTAGGCCCACAAGGCTCAGTCATATAATTTTTGTAAACAATTTTTATACGTTTCAATGCTCATTAAAGCATTGAAACTTTCACCTGAACCAATTTTTATTTTAACTGGGCTGCCTCCAGGCCTAGTTACCAATTAAGCCTCATTAACCAAAGCGATTAATGGGTTTCACCTGCCCTCTTGGTTGGGCATGGGCAATTTTTCTGACTTACATTAGTACTGTTGGTACACCAATTTTTTAGGGCCCTCGCCTACAGTGTAATCCAATTAATTTTTTGCCCACCTGCATTAAAGCTGATGTTACATCAGCTGTGCTGGGCACTGCAATGGGATATATTTATGTACCGCCGGTGGGTTCCAGGGAGCCACCCATGCTGTGGGTCCACAGGGAGTTGTAACTGCATGTGTCCACTTCTAAAGAACCCCAGTCTGACTGGGGCATGCAGTGTGGGCCGAAGCCCACCTGCATTAAACATGACATTACCTCAGCTGTGATGGGCAATGCAATGGGATATATTTATGTACCGCCGGTGGCTTCCTGGCACCCACCCATGCTGTGGGTCCACAGGGAGTTGTAAATGCATCTGTGTCCACTTCTAAAGAACCCCAGTGTGACTGGGGCATGCAGTGTGGGCCGAAGCCCACCTGCATTTAATCGGACGTTACCTCAGCTGTGATGGGCACTGCAATAGGATACATTTATGTACAGCCGGTGGGTTCCAGGAAGCCACCCATGCTGTGGGTGCACATGGAATTCCCATTGCGGAGTTGTACCTGCCTGTGACTATTTATAAAAAACCGACTGGGGCATGCAGACACCTTGACAGAATGAATAGTGTGTGGCACATAGGTTCCCCATTGCTATGCCCACGTGTGCAGCTCCTGATGGCGGTGGCACAGGATTATATTTCTCATTGCTTCTGTACAGCATTGTGGGCTATCGCCCCGCCCCTTTAAAAGAGGGTCGCTGCCTAGCCGTGCCAACCCTCTGCAGTGTGTGCCTGCGGTTCCTTCTCATGGCAGATGCACTTATAAATAGACATGAGGGTGGTGTGGCATGAGTGCAGCTGAAGGCTGCGCAGGGACACTTTGGTGTGCGCTGTGGACACTGGGTCGTGCGGGGGGGGGGGGGTGGTTGGGCAGCATGTAACCCAGGAGAAGTGGCAGCGGAGTGTCATGCAGGCAGTGATTCTGCTTTGTTGGAGGTAGTGTGGTGCTTAGCTAAGGTATGCATTGCTAATGAGGGCTTTTTAGAAGTAAAAATTGTTGGGGGGGGGGGGCACTCTTGCCGCTATTGTGGCTTAATAGTGGGACCTGGGAACTTGAGATGCAGCCCAACATGTAGCCCCTCGCCTGCCCTATCCGTTGCTGTGTCGTTCCCATCACTTTCTTGAATTGCCCAGATTTTCACAAATGAAAACCTTAGCGGAGCATAGGTCCCATACAAAAATGCTCGGGTCGCCCATTGACTTCAATGGGGTTCATTACTCGAAACGAACCCTCGAGCATCGCGATAATTTTGTCCCGAGTAACGAGCACCCGAGCATTTTGGTGCTCGCTCATGTCTAGCAATAAAGAATTAATAAATAAATAAAAATCGTACATTACAGAAAGATAGAGCAAGACGCCATTTTTTTCTCTCGCAATATCGCATCAGTGAAATCATCCTTAATGTTAAGCAAACTATTGTAAATCATTGGTGCTGTAATTCTGCACTTTTTTCACTCTCGCATCCTGTGAAAATCGCATGATTTTATCGCCTGTGTCAAAGCGCCCTAATACTACGCACAAGAAAAGATAGAACTCGCCCTATCTTTCTGGCATGTAGTTTTCCTATGTGTGAGAAAGATAGCCCAGGACCTACCTTCCCGCTTTCTTTGTTCTAACTCATGTGCAATAGCGTGTTGTTTGAAGAGTCCGTAGCCCATAGGTGCACGAAAAATAACATGCGTCTGACTGAGCCCTAAGAGATCACCTTCACCAAAATTGGACTGAATTAACAGTAAATTGCACAAAAAAATAATATACATGGTTTGCACCAGATTTTGCTTTAGTTTTTACCTCAACGGTTCTGAGACATTTGGCAAAAAGATGTCATAAAATGCACAACTTTATTAACCCCTTGATGCTTTTGGATGTACATGTACACATTCCAGCATTGGGGTTGGTATGGAGTGGGATCAGGAGCTGATCACACTACATAAAGGTGGGGGCCGGCCGTTTCTGAGAGCTCACACCCACCTGCAACACCCTTTATCAGCGCTCATGCTGATTATGACTGGTAAGCCTTTAAATGCTGCTGTCAGTTCTGACAGAGGCATTTAAATGCACCGATTGGTGTGGGTGTCCTGAATGCCAACTCTCCCCCGTTATAAGATCACAAGGTGTCCCTCGTTTGTCATGGCAGCCGGGGGCCTTCTGAGAACCCCCAGGACAGCCATGTATTTCTAACTATCAGGATGAGAATGTGGCCTGTACTAATAGAATGTCTGCAGAAATACCATGTGATGCAATACTTAAGTGTTGCAGTATATGATATAAGTGATCTAACAATTGGAAGTTCAAATCCTCTATGGGGACTAGAAAAAAATATTTATGAAAATAAAAGATACTAAAAGTTCAAATAAATCTGCTTTTGCCTTATTCATAATAACAAAACTCAAAAGAAAAACAAAACATATCTAGTATGGCCATGTTCATAAAACTCCGATCTATCAAAATGACACATTATTTATCCCACACAGTGAACATCAGCAGAAAAAAAATACATAGCACCAGAATTGTGCTTTTTTTTTTTTTTTTGGTCCCCCCATCTCCAAGAAAAGATTTAAGAAAATGTGGTAAAAAATTAACATGTACTCTAAAGTACTATAAAGGTATCACGTCAGTTTGGCTGCAGTGTGTATGGCGTAAAAATAATACTCTCACAAAGATGGTCAAATTGCATTTTTTCTCCCTATTTTGCTCCAGTTAGACATTTTTTAGATTTTTTTCAGTACATTATATGGTACCATGGAACAATACAACTCATCCTGCCACAAACAAGCTCCGTCAACAGAAAAATAATTTTTGATTTTTTTTTTCAAATGTGGAGAAGAAATCGAATATTACAAAATTAAAAAGGCAACGATCTTAAGGGGTTAAAAATGTGAATAATTTGCAATGCTAAATATTTTTGTAGGGCCTGAAGAGGTATAAGAAAGAAAAGCGGATCTAATATGCCTAATGGATTATGCCAAATGTATCTTACCCGGTACACCATTTTTGTTCGTTCCTACTGCTTGTACGCTACAATGCTACTACAGCATCCAGGTATGGCGCTCGGAAAATGGTGTAGATTTACTTCGTTTTTTGCTTATGTTTTGACTATATTTCTTACCATTTGTAACATATTTCCAGCAGATGGAGTGACATTTCTTCTTATATCATTGTGAGCTGTAACTGCTTCTTCTTGGACCGATTTTTTGTTTGTGTCAAGTCGATCATGTGATACAATATCCTCCGGCATAATAGTCTAGGGAACATATCCATAACGTATGTGAGTAATGATTCAATATCCGTTATGATACGGAATAACCACAGCGATTCAGTGTCTATATAGCAGTACGCACTTATTAGTATCTAGGTTTTATCATCTTGCTATAGCAGCCACACAGATAGAACTACTATTGTCCATAGGCCATGAATTACGATGCCAGGCACAGTCCATGGACAAAAGTAGTGCCATTTCTGGAAAAACAGCAGATCTATGTATTATACAAAAAAAAACAATAACCAATTAAAAAATTTTAAGTCTACAGTGTTGGTCAAAGTAAAGATTCCTACTTACGGGCGGATATCTGCTGCGGAATGTGCGGTCAGGGCCTGCACCGCGAATCCGCAGCAAATACCGCCCATTACTTACTATGGAGTCCAGCTGCTTGCTCCACACAAGCGGAAATCAATAGTGATTACACTTGCGGAGGAAAAATCGCAGCATGCTCCATTTTTTTATGGATTCCACACCGATGGCTTCCATTGAAGTCAATGGAAGCCGTCTGACCCACGGCTCATCCGCAATGAACAGCAACAGTGCGGAAAAAACAAGTATTTGAAAAAAAACAAACTGCATTGTGAGCCACCAGGTTGATCCGCAGTACAGATTCTCCAGCGAGAAAGCAGGTAGGCGCGGACGCTACTGCTGCCAGAGCTGGATGTTGCTCCGGGATTCCACATGCGGAACTGGCTCTGCAGTGTGCAGGAAGCCTGAGGGAAGCTTATGGAATTACCTGGATCCACAAGATAGGTCATCAATAGTTGATCGGGACCCTGACTGATCAGCTGATTGTGCTCTCGTTGAGAGCAAAGCAATTACACAGGGGTCGGTGCGGAAGTAGCGGAAGTCTCTGCTGCAACCACTGTGTAATGGGCGTGCTTGTAATTGCAGGCATGACTCGTGTTGTTTCAATGAGGATAGGTAATAATCATCAATAGCATTTTCGCTTGAAAAACCCTTTAACTAATCATCCACAGTGTTGGGGAAAAAATGTAAGTGAGCCTTTTGAGTTTAATGACCTGTATTACCTCTTTAGAGATAATCACCTCCACAAAATGTTTTCTATAGTTTTCTATAGTTGCAAATAAGATTTGCACAGTGTTGAGAAGGAATTTTAGATCATTGCTCCCAGCAAATTAGCAGTTTTCATTTATCAATATTTCTGGGATGCCTTGTCTGCACAGTCCTCTTCAGATTATGCCACAACATCCTCATAGGGTTAAGGTCAATACACTGACTTAGTCACTCCAAAGTACAAATCTTCTTTTTCAACCATTCTTTAGTTGATTTACTTGTGTGCTTCGGGTCACTGTCTCAACATCTCTTCAGCTTCAGGTCATGAATACTGCCCTTACATTCTCCTTTAAAATGCTTTCATCCACCTTATAATCCATTTCTTCCTCAGTGATTACAAGGCATCCAGGCCTGAGTCAGCAAAGCCACCCAAACTATGATGCACCCTCCACCATGCCTCACAGTTAGGAGGAGGTTTTGGTGTTGGTGTATAGTGTTCCTTTTATTCCAAACATAGATCTGTCATTTGAAATAAAAAAGTTCCATTTGGTCTTATCTGTCCATAGAACATTTTCGAAGAACACTGAAGCGTCCAGGCGGTCTCTTGGTCAAATTTCAAATGGGCCGAAATGTTATTTTTGGACAGGTGCCTCCTTTGTAGTGTTCTTCCATGAACACCATTCCTGTTCAGTGCTCTTCTAATACGCAGTTTCCTTGAAAATAAGCCCAACCCTGATCTTTCACAATATTTGGGGGGGCTTTCAGCACGCTAAAAGACAACAATGAGCGACGGGATAACGAAAACTGCACGGTGTCAGTGCAGTTACACACAACGATTATTGCTCAAAAGATGGCTTTTGAGCGGATTTTGAGCGAATTTTGAGCGATAATAGTTGTGTCTAAATGGACCTCAACAATCAGACCACATTTTATTAGTAATCAAAGCAGAAGTCCAGATAATTTCAGAGGGCTCACTTACTTTTTCCAACAAAGGGAACAAATCTAGAATTACTTTGAAATTGCAGAAATTGTTGTTTCATTCTGTGAACTCAGGAATTAATGCCAAAAATGTGTCAATGTATCTTTCTGTTTCTGTAGCCAGCAGAATGGGATTCATCATAAATGTCTGCTAGGTGCAGGTTCTATCTCCTTTTAGGAGAATGGATCTGCTCTTTCCAGGATTCTCATAGACTTCAATGAAAATGGTCAAAGGTTCAACCAACTCTTTACTGACTTCTATGAGACCAACGGCCACACAGAACTAGTCCCAGGACTCCAAGGGTAGGACACACACTTACTGAACATTTAAAGAGACTCTGTCACCAAATTTGCCCCCCCCCCATTTGAAGGCAGCACAAGGTAGTTACAGTCACATTGATTACAGTAATATGTCTGCTGTGTGGATCTGTGCAGTACTTTTGGAGAAACTTGCCTTTTATCAGTAGCAGTACATGCATAGAAGACTACTTAAAGTAGTGAATGGAGACGGAGTGGGACAGGGATCGTTCCGGTCGCATGTCTCCATTCACATTAAACAGGCTGTTGTTCCTAGATGTCATTCCACCATTCACATACAGGGGGTGGCCAAAAATACGGAAACACCAAAGCTATAGTCGGCCTCCTTTTCATCACAACTCTGTGCAATGATGATCTGTCTCTGTCACTCAACACACATTTCTGCCTAAGCAGGTGTAAGGCAGATGCAGTTTTTCCAGTCTTACTGTATGTAGTCTGACCCGTTTTGTCCAGAGCTGCATTCACACTTCTGCCAGTTGCTCTTCTCAGCAGACATAGGTCAGACCTCTAGCACACCAGCGTATTTAGGTCCGTATGCTGTCTGTGTTAATTAACGACATGGACCCAGTAAGCCATTTTATTGCATTAGTCTCTTTTTACTAAAGTTGTCTTAGCTTCAAAGACAAACATATCAATGAGTCTGTCGCCACCTTCTGCTGCCCTCTGAGGGGACAATATAAAGGTGGTGACAGATTCCCTTTAACACTGAAACAATGTGGTGTAAACTTACTATTAGTTCCAAAGAGAACTGCACTAATAAAGCGCAGTGAAGAAGACTTGGCAGAATATGGAAATAGTGCTTCATCTCTGTAGGGTGACAAGAAGGACATTGTTAGTATTGGCATCATTAGAAATCATCTATGTCACAGTTATGAGTGAGTATTGATGGAATCCACTTATCTCTATACAGGGGTATAGCTACAGTAGAAAGGATGCCGAGGCAGCAGTCACACCCAGGGTATGCCATGTACAGTAGGCAGACACCACAATGGCACATGGTAGGTGGGGCTCTGTTACAGACTTTGCAGTGACTCCTTGGACTACATGGACTTTGTATGTCTTCTATGCGTTGCACATTTTTAAGAAAAGTTTTCTAACAAGTTTCTTCATGAGTGAGCAGATCCTCATAGTGATACAGAAAGTTTATCCGTGTTTAGCAAGTATACTGTATACTTTACATACAGTATTATGGGGTATGGAGCCAGGGTCACCCTCTCTCTATAAGCTAGAATGAGGAGCTACTAGGTAGAGTGACAACTACATTGGCAAACCCATCCTGTCCATGTCTACCATAGTGACCATTTATTTGAACAGCTCGAATCTGGTACTATATTTACAGGGAGTGGATAAAAATATGGAAACACTAAAGAAATGCATGGGATTTTAATTAATAGCACTGAGCTACCCTTTGACCCTTGCTTGTGTAGTGGTCCAGAGTAAGACTGGGTTCACACGGAAATCCCCCCCCCCCCCCCATGACATACCATGTTTGTCTTGTGCACTGTCTTGTATGTGGAATGAATAATTATGTGCATTAGAGTTTGAAGGCATGAATGGTTTAATGTCTGGTCATGTCTGGAAAATGTAGCGTTTTGTCCTCTGTGTAGTATAAAAAGGTGGTTACGTGTGAGCCCAGTAGTTTGAGGGGTTCTAGTCCCAGTTGAAGTCCAGAGTTAGAAGGTGCAGAGAGCTAGTGAGATGAGTGAGGCATGGAGGAGACTGAAAGGTGGTAATCTTTCCCTGCTTGGGCCTAGCAATTCCGGAGATGCTCACCAAAGCCACTAGCTACAAAGAGTGCATGAGCCCAGGCAAGGGAAAAGCCATGCAAGAACCGCATGCATCCAGTGAAAGAGAGATACCGCCAGAGAGCAAAGAAAAAAATAGTGACTGACAATAGAGAGAGAGAGTTACAGAGAGATAGAGTGCCTACAGATAACTGTGACTGTGGATGTACAAATACCCCGTGAATCCTCACTGCTTCACCACTGTAAGAGCTGTTTATTGTTGTTTGCTACAAGCGTTTAAGTAAACAGAAAGAACAGAACATTTCCAGTTCTCATCCAGAAAAGACACTTGGTATGTGGACTACTTTATTTTATGTTATTACATCTGAGAGATCCACCGCAGAGGATGGAACGCTGGCGTCACAAGTGACAAACAGGACTTCAGGTAACCACGGTTACTATGCGTGATCTCCCCGTCAGTAACAATGTCGGTTCCCAAACTATGCTTAGGGAGGAGACGGTAGAGCCCTTATGACATGGTTTTCTCTCTACCCCGCTGTCTTCTTAGCTGAGGGCCTGCTCCTGGGGTGCTGCACTTGGCTGAGAGCTTTTCCACCAAAATTTGTCTTTACTTCACCTCTTGGCCTGCTCTGGGTTGTTTTGGGAGCCAGCTGGTAACAGCAACTGAGTGGCACAAACCCCTGACCAATGGAACCTAGTTGCTCGGGCAGATGTTCGCTTCTGCCCGATAGCATCTGTGTCATATTACCTCCACTTAAAATCTCTACATACCTTATTACAATATGATTTAGAATCCCATTTAATTTAAAGCATGCATTTCATACAATGTTTCCATATTTTTGTCCGCCCCCTTTACATATGACATATATAAAAGTGTGAACAGTGACAGCTTGCCTCCACGGTGGCTATTAATTGCTAGGTGATTTGGAAGTCAGACCAATTTTCATTAGTTGATTACTGGCGTGGCTGCATGTGGCTACTGACAGTAAACAGATGACAGTGAACACAGCTGTTTCCATATATAATGCACTTACAGATGTAGCAAAGTTTAACTTGTCTCACCATGTTGCAGCAACTTTCTGTGTCACAGTTTGTTTACCCATTCAATTGGTTTACAATGGTTTTGTTGTGTCGAGATAGCAAGAGATTTTTAATGGGCTAAGATACATTGTTACTGATAGTTATCACAGTCAAGTTGAACTTTGCTACAAATGAAGAGAGGATCTATCCCATTGTCTATGAATCTGATCTGCAGGCAGAAGGTTATAGAGCAGGAGGAGCTGAGCAGATTGATAGATAGTTTTGTGGGGAAATCACAGGATGCTGTTCTGTTGCCTATGAAGCCATGCCTGTAGAATGGCTTAATAGATTGCACTATACTATGGTATTACATTATACTGTAGAAATGAACAAATGATCTCACATTCAAGAACCTTATGGGGATTTTTTTTTAAAAGTAAAAATTTGTAAAAAAAAGTTTATTAATTATTAAAAAAATATAAAATGTATTAAGAGTTCTAAAAACCCTTTTCCCATATTTATATAAAAAATCTAAATAAAAGAAAACAGAAACATATTTGTATCCCAAAGGAACGATCCAGCAAAGGGATGCATCATTTAGCATCCACAGAAAAAAACCCCAAGAACAGAATTGCTGTTTTTTGGTCATCCAATCTCAAAAGAAAATTTAACCCTTTCCAATCCACTGTCTGACCTCTGAAGACATTTATGATTTAACGTTGTACAGCTCTGATCTTGGAAGACGTCTGTCGGGGTTCTCTTACTGTATATTGCCAGCCTCTTTGCTGCTTGAGCCTATCCAACGTGTCACCTCATGCAATACTGGCTTTAGCCAGCAGATAGCACCGTTGTATAACGGCAGAAAAAGAGTAAGCCCCCTAGGAAAACCAGGATACAAATTGGATTGGAAAAGGTTTATAAAAGTAATGTATGTACCCCAAAATGGCACCAACAGAATCTATAGCACATCCCTGAAGAAATGAGTCCTTACAGAACTATATCGATGGAAAAAGAAAACATTTATGGCTGTCAGAAGATGGTGGCGGAATTTTTATTTTTTTCCAAAAATATTTAGTTTTTTTTAAAGTACAACAAAAAAACTCTATAAATGTTGTATTGTTGTAGTCATACTGACCCACAGAATAAAGTCATGTCATTTTTGTTGCAGTGTGTACACCGTAGAAACAAGACCCCCCAAAGAAGGTAAAATTGCATTTTCTTTTCCATTTCACTCCACGTTGAATTTTTTAAAAGGTTTTTCACTACATTATACGTTAAATAGTACCACTGAGAAATACAACGCGTCCCGCAAAAAACCAAGCCCTCAGACAGCGACGTGGGTAAATAAAAAAGTTATGATTTTTCAAAAGTGAGGAGAACAAAAAGCCTGTGTCCTCAGGGGTTAAATGAATAGAATACAAGTTCTGTTGACTTTTCTCCCACAATGTTATATATCAATCTGCTCAGCTGCTCCTGATCTATAACATCTATAGACAGGACTGCAGGACAAATGTGACAAGCTCCCTTTAAAAGAAAAACTTTACGTATTAGACAGAAGATCCTCTCTGGTAATTATCACAGCTGGGAGAGAGGACCTCCTATGGTTCAGTCTTTATAAGTCCTTATCAACATAAGCTTTGCAACAATGATAAAAAAGCCTGTCAAGGAAGTAATACACTTCATGAAGGGGGTAGACCTCTAAAGACATTCCAATACAGAAATAATGTCTCTCTTAAAGGGGTCCTGCAGAATTATAAAAATTATCTGCTTTCTCTTATCTTTCAAGAAACAGCCCCAGTTTAGTTCATGGGTGGGTTTGTGGCATTCACTTGACTGCTGCAGTACCACACACAGCTCATGGACAAGAGTGGCGCTGTTCCTGGAAAAAAGAATTTTTTTCAATTCTCAGACAACTCTTCTAATGTTATCGAGTTTCTTGAGCGATTTCAGGAGCAGACAGGCTTGTATAGTATCTCTATGACAAAGTAGACATGAATCTTACCTTCAGCAAATCAGAGAGTAGACTGCACACTGAAAACCTGCTCGCTGCTTGTTATGGACCTATATATATACGTTCCTTCCATGCCGTCTTTTGTTTTTTGTCACAGTTTGAAACCAGAGCCAAGTCATCATGAATATACCTAACTATATTAAATTCTTAAATGATGTTAGTGTTGGCATAGAGCCCTGACAGTAGACGCCATGGTAGAAACATTGTGTTATGATTCCATGTAAACACCGTTTAATTATGGCAGCCGTCTAATATTTTCAAATGCTCTGACCTAATGTTATTGTGCCACGTGTGATATACTCCTCCGTTGGATATAAGCACAATATACATATTGATTTGTATAGTTTACCTACATCCAGTACTGTAGACCAAAAACCCTTTAATGTGCGATCATACTGTAAGCCACCATGGCAGGTGAGAGGCAGCACCATCTGATAACATGACTACTATTTGGCAGTGGAGGGAACCCTTCCATTATGAAAACCACAAACTCATAACTATGCCAATAACCTGCCATTAGGACTATTAGGTGGGCAGACCGGTCTCCATAATTAGCTGCCCTTAATTAGAACATATTATGGCTGATAGATAAGCGTTAAAATCTATCTGACTCAACCAGAAGGCTGAAACTTGGCCATGGTTGGACATTTCTCCAAGGTGATGACCCCAAACAAATAGCGAAACCCATACAAATGGTTGCTATCTGCAATGGCCTCTCAGTCTCCAGATTTGAACCCAATTGAAAACCCGTGCTGTGAGTTGAAGATGGAATACTACTAGAGATGAGTGAGTATGCTCTTCCGAGCTTGCTACTCGTTTGAGTATTAGGGTACTCAAGATGCTCGTTACTCGAGACGAACACCACGTGGTACTCAAGTCAATTTCATTTCCCTTCCCCGCATGTTTAGCGCCATTTTCTAGCAAATAAACATGTGGGGAAGGCATTACCACTTCCTGCTGTGACGTACCAGCCCTCTACCCCCCCACAGCAGTGAGGGTGTGGGCACAGGCCGAGTTCCTGGGCAGGGTGAATCACTCTTGGCTGCTAAGAGATTAGGAGAGAGGCAAGTTTTTAGGTTCCCCAGCTTCATATCACAATTTGCGGGTCTGCGTGGTAGACCTTTATTGCAAGCAGAGCAGTGCGACAGGTCCTGTCGTGGATGGCAGATAACGCGTCCAGCAATGTATCAAACCCCCAGTCTTCTACGCAGTCCACTACTCCTGGCCTAGGGACTACACCTCTGAATCCTCTGGCTGCTGCTCCTCCTTCCTCCCAGCCTTGTCACTCCAGGAAATTTACAGATTATGAGCAGGCAGACTCCCAGGAACTGTTCTCGGGTCCCTGCCCTGAGTGGGAAAAAACGGTTCCTCTCTCACCTGAGGAGTTTGTCGTGACGATGCCCAACCTTTGGAAAGTGCCCGGAGTCCGAGTGATGAGGCTGGGGACTTCCGGCAACTGTCTCAAGAGCTTTTTGTGGATGAGGATGATGAGACACAATTGTCTGTCAGTGAGGTAGTAGTAAGGGAAGTAAGTCCGAGGGAGGAGCGCACAGAGGATTCAGAGGAAGAGCTGCTGGACGATGAGCGGACTGACACCACCTGGCTTGCTAAGCCTACTGAAGACAGGGCTTCAGAGGGGGAGGCAAGTGCAGCAGCAGGACAGGTTGGAAGAGGCAGTGGGGTGGCCAGGGGGAGAGGCAGGCCCAGAGCCAAGAATCCCCCAACTGTTTACCACAGCACCCCCTTGCGGCAAGCCTCCGTGCAGAGGGCTAGGTGTTCAAAGGTGTGGATGATCGACAAACAGTGGTGTGCAACCTGTGCCGCACCAAGATCAGCCGGGGAGCCACTACTACCAGCCTCACCACCACCAGCATGTGCAGGCATATGATGGCCAAGCACCCCACAAGGTGGGACAAAGGCCACACACCGCCTGTCGCTAACAGAAGCGTTGGAGCGAAAGTGCAAATACTCTGCGACCCACCCGCATGCACAAGCTTTAAACGTGCACATTGCCAAATTATTCAGCCTGGAGATGCTGCCGTATAGGCTTGTGGAAACGGAGGCTTTCAAAAACATGATGACGGCGGCGGTCCCGTGCTACTCGGTCCCCAGTCGCCACTATTTTTCCCGGTGTGCCGTCCCAGCCCTACACCAGCCCATCTGCCGCAACATTAACCGTACCCTCACCAACGCGGTTACTGGAAAGGTCCACTTAACAACAAACACTGGGACAAGTAATGGCGGGCAGGGCCACTATATTTCCCTGATGGCACATTGGGTGAACTTGGTGGAGGCTGGGACCGAGTCAGAGCCTGGGACCGCTCACGTACTACCCACACCCAGGATAGCGGGTCTTATCTCAGTGCTGGTATCTGTGGCATATTATGCCACCTCCTCCAAAGCCACCCCCCCCCCCTTATCCTCCTTCGCCACCTCCACCTCTCAATTAAAGGGGTTGTCCCGCGGCGAAATCCAATTTTTTTTTTAACTTACCCCCGCATTCTGCCCTGTTATAATCAATTCCGTTAGTTATTTAAAAAAAAAAAAATCACTTACCTGCATCCCCGTTTGCGCAGCATCTTTTTTTCTTCTTTTAAAGATGGCCGCCGGTCCTTTCCCAGTGATGCACCGCGGTTTTCTCCCATGGTGCACCGTGGGTCTTCTCCCATGGTGCACCATGGATTGTCTTCTCCTTCCTTCCGTTCCACTGCCGATACAGCCACCTAATTGGTTGATCGGCACCACGTGACGGGGCGGAGCTACGATGACGACGCGCAGACCAGCTCTCCGGCGCGAGCTCACAGCTGAAGACCGGACTGCGCAAGCGCGTCTAAAGAAGCAAGAAGACACCGAAAATAGACGGATCCATGGAGACGGGGACGCCAGCAACGGAGTGGGTAAGTGAATAACTTCTGTATGGCTCATATTTAATGCACGATGTATATTACAAAGTGCATTAATATGGCCATACAGAAGTGTATAACCACACTTGCTTTCGCGGGACAACCCCTTTAAGAAGTGAGAGCGTGTTGCCAGCAGTCGGTAGCACGCGGCGTGGCAGCACAGCGGTGGGCAAGCGTCAGCAAGCCGTGCTGAAACTAATCAGCTTAGGTGACAAGAAGGACACAGCCCCCAAGCTGTTGCAGGGTCTGACAGAGCAGACCGGCCTCTGGCTTTCGCCGCTGAGCCTCTAAACGGGCATGGTCGTGTGTGACAACGGCCGTAACCTGGTGGCGGCTCTGCAGCTCGGCAGCCTCACACACGTGCCATGCCTGGCCCATGTCTTCAATCTGGTGGTTCAGCGGTTTCTGAAAAACTACCTCAACTTGTCTGACCTGCGCACATTTCCGCAAGTCCATCATGGACGCTACCACCCTGAGGACCCTGCAACGTCGGTTTCAGCTGCCAGAGCACCGACTGCTGTGTGACGTGCCCACATGCTGGAATTCTACGCTGCACATGTTGGCCAGGCTGTGTGAGCAGCGTAGAGCAATAGTGGAATACCAGCTGCAACATGGGCGGCGTAGTGGGAGTCAGCCTCCGCAATTCTTTACATAGGAGTGGGCATGGATTGCAGACATCTGCCAGGTCCTCGGAAACTTTGAGGAGTCTACCCAGACGGTGAGCGACAATGCGGCCATCATTAGCGTTACCATCCCGCTGCTTTGCCTGCTGAGAAGTTCGCTGCTAAGCATAAAGGCCAACGCTTCGCGGTTAGAACAGGAGACAGGGGATGACAGTATGTCGCTTGAAAGCCAGACCACTCTCATGTCTATATCTCAGCACGTTTTGGAGGAAGAGGGGGAGGAGGAGGAGGAGGAGGATGGGAGGGGGAAGAGACTGCTGGCCCCACTGCAGAGGGTACCCATGCTGCTTGCCTCTCATCTGTTCAGCGTGTATGGGCTGAAGAGGAGGAGGAGGATCCTGAAAGTCATCCTCCTAGTGAGGACAGTGATGTGTTGGGTACTGGGACCCTGGCACACATGGCTGACTTCATGTTAATGGCACTCTCTTTTCTTCCTGTTTAATACTGTCCCTGGGTTCCAGGGGCCCACCTATGTTGTGGGTGCACAAAGTCTTCCCATTGCGTTGTTTTACCTGTCTGGCACTAATACACTGACTGACTAGAGCAGAAGTGTGGGCCAAGGTCCTTGGCGGGGTGAAACTGCCATGTTTCGGCACTTCGATTTCTTCATGTATAATACTGTTTTTTAGTTTCATAGGCTCACCTATGCTGTGGGTGCTCAAAGATTTCCCATTGTGGTGTTTTAGCTATCTGGCACAAATACACTGAATGACTTGGGTAGGGTGCAGAGTGCAGAGGGCTTTCCCAGCGCAGTGTTCAGCTATCCGACACTTACACAGAATGTGTGGGGACACAAAGATTTCCCATAGGTATGTAACTCGTGGCACCTTGGGTCACACAAGGTGGAGGCTGGGACCGAGCCTGACCCTGGGCCCGCTCACATGCTTCCCACACAGAGTATTGCGGGTCCTACCTCGGTCACGGTTTCTTAGGCTTATTATGCCACCCCCTCCTCCTGCTTGGGGTCTGCGGATCTGCGTTGGTCGGCATGTATTATCTCTCGTGCTCCAAATTACCACAGTTATCTGAGATACTGGATTGGAGCAGTCACAGGAAGCGTTAGTGATTCCATGAAAATTTCACAGGGTCACTGTATACCTGTGGTGGCTACTTTTGCGACACCTCCTGCTTCAAACCAATCTTTGGTATGCGCTGCTGCATTGTGGAGATGTGTAGAAGTGCTGGCATCTGAGTCCCCTTTATGCCCACGTTTGCGGCTCCTGATAATTTTGTGATGGACGTGAGGTTTTCCGGTGTTTAACAAATCATCCCCTATGCGGAGCATCGGTCCCATACAAAAATGCTTGAGTCCCCCATTTACTTCAATGGGGTTCGTTACTCGAAACGAGCTCTCGAGCATTACGAAAAGTTTGACTCGAGTACCGAGCACCCGAGCATTTTGGTGCTCGCTCATCTCTAAATACTACACAAGTGGTGACCCAAAGATCTCAAGTAACTGTAAGGCCACCTTCACACGCAGCATAAATACTGCAGGATTTCTGTAGCAGATTTTTCCACAAAAATGTACACACAGAATCAGCAGCGTTTTTTGAAAATGCTGTGGATTCTAAATCCAAATCATGCCTAGTTATGTCGCAGATTTCAACCCTTAAAATTCAAGAGTTGAATCTGCAGCAAAATTGGAACTAAGTCCGCATTAAAGTTTGTACCACTTAGGCGTGGATTTGACCACTGCATATTTGCTGCGGGTTTCCCATTGCAGAAAGTCCAGAGTAGTTAAAGTAGTGAAGGTACCCTAAATGTTCTTCATAGAGCAGAGGTCCACGATCTATCAATCAGTTTTCTCCAAACTTACTAAATATCACAGAGAGAAGCTGTTACTCCGACCTTCGGAGGCTTCACTAAATAACAGTATCCTAGTTAAAGGGTGTGGGGGTTCCAGTATTTTGGGGACCTGTGACAATCTTTGTTACTTTTGGGTCAAAAACACAGATAAATATCAATTTAAGATCATTTCTATGAATCAATTATTCTAGAGTTGGCCATATGCACATACATTTTTTATAGTTTTAGTTGTAGATCCTGAAACAAGGTTGTTCCTATGAGGTGTCAGGGCCCTCCATATGTTCGAAGGATAGGGGTCTTAGCCTGGCTTCCCTCTTTTCCGAGGCCCCAGTGGGTACTTCATGTGTCACGGGAGCCCATGGAGTGGGTTCTGGTGCTCAAACTGGTCCATAGGTCTGATAGTGAGCCTGGTTACAGCTCAGCAATATATATATAATAATAGCGATGTGATGCTTCAAACGGTTTATTGCAAAACATTAGAGTCAAAAGACCTAGATTCTCTGAGCTATGGCACTTTAATGCAAATTATGTTGTTAACAGAAGTACTAAATGTCCTTATACAGAAATGTCTAAAACACCCTTATCCTCAAGATTAGGCACTGTTACATTACAATACTTACAGTCCTCTACTTAGGCCCAGATTGAACACGATTGTGGTATTAGTATTAGTCCTTAGAATAACAATCCATCTCGGCAGGGACAGCCGGCATTGCCAAAGTATCCGACTAGGATGTAGGGAGGCAGTACCAATTAGTTTGCTGCAAATGAGTCTATTGTACATCCAATCAGATCGGAGAGGGTCACACTTGAACTGAACGTGGCAAACATTTATCAATTGTTCCCAAGAGATTAAGGGTTTCACTTACCCTAGTCTCGTCTCAGTTATAGTTCCTGTTTTGTAGTATACTCTACTACAACAAAGGCTGTGGCAAAGTCCTCAATGTTAGAATGTGCACATTCATGAAATGCCAGGCGAAACAATAACAGAAACGGGCATCTGGATTCAAAGTAATGGAGCATGCGTCAAGGTAACAGCAGGGAAGCACTGAGGAATACAGCTGTTGTCTCGACAGCACCAGTGGCCTGACTGTGATGTGGGCACATAAGTGAGCCTGATTGAGCACCCAGCAGGTAGCCAATGCTTCCAATCTCTCTTCTGGCATGAACTACAACACACCAGGAGCCAGTGCACCTCTCTATGGTGCCTGAGTCCCCTAGACATCCCACATGATCTCCTGAAGCCAATGGGAACTATCTTATATAACTCTATGAGAACAAATGATAGGAGAGACAATTAATAACACTGTATCTCTACTGTAGACTGCTTAGTCACATAAAAAAGGCTTGGTATTATGCTAGCCAGTAGAGCAAAGTATGAATGCCTTCAGTAAGATAAACTAAGTAATCTCATAGATATGATACCTTTTATTGGCGAACAAAAATCCACAATGTTATAGCAAGTTTTTGGATCTTCTATAGACCCTTTGTCCAGCTTAATGAAACTAATTTGCAAGGGATATATATATATATATATATATATATATATATATATATATATATATATATATATATATATATGCAGAGACGACACTTCTCTTGACCTAAATACAATTGTTCACACACAGAAATTTGAGACTGATTTGCACTCAAAACAGAACCAGACAAGCTGAGCAGAGAAATAAATAATCAGTCCACTGAGCTAAGGAATGTGACAGTTTTATGATGTGTGTTATCTCTCCTTCAAAGCTGCACATAAAGGAGATGGAACAATACCTCTACAGCATCACCTATTGGATGGCAGCATTCTTTCAGATCAATTTCTGAATTTTTCTGAATTTTGAAAAAAAAAAAAAAAAAAACAATGATTGGAAAGAGGACATCTTTCTTGACCTCCTTCAGACCTTTCATATTCTCCACTTATGCAAGAATCTCGCTCCGAGGTTCATTCCATTCGTGAGGGTATCAAAACTGGCCATAAATGAATACCAAATTCTTCTGTGACTCTAAGACTTGAAGTTGCATTTCAGTGTGATAACTTCCATCTGCTCTATGCTCCGTGAACAAAAAATGTTTTGCCACAGGTAATTCCGTCTTTTCCTCTCTAATTGAGTGGCGGTGAGATCTCATCCTTTTGTCCTCTTTCCCCGATATAAAGCCCCCCAACAGGACATTCACTGCACCAGAACAGGTACACAACATTGGATATGGAACACGTGAATATCCCCGGGATCTTATAATCCTGCTGTGTGTTGGAGATCCGTATTCTGTCCATGGTCAGTACATGAGAGCAGGTCTTGCAGCTCCTTACCTTACAGGGATAAGTTCCTATTCGTGTGTCAGAGGTCAATGCACTTCTGATTATAAGGTTCCTCAAATTTGGAGGTTGCCTGTAACACAGAAGGGGAGGGTTCGAGAATATGGGGATTTCCCACGAAATTTCCGCCCCTGGAAGCTGCCATAGCATTGCGTTAACAAACGCAATTCTATGCATACGGCCGCGATTTGGCCGTGCAAAATTTCGCGTGGCAAACAAATCGCGGCATTCTCTATTTCTGTGCGGGGCTCGCAGAGCCCCACACAGAAAAGTCACTCATCGGCCGCTGGCTCTGCTCTGCGCATGTGCCGGTTGCCTGGCAGCCGGCACATGAAAGAACCAGAGCCGCGGGAGCAGGTGAGTGTCACGCTGCTCTCTGCAGACGCTCGGGTCGGGTCCCGCTGCGAGAATTCTCGCAGCTGGATCTGACCCGGCTGTCTGCAAGCGGCCTATGGTTCTCAGATGGTCATCCTTATGTAGAACTTCATAAAGATTCAATATTTGATCTGAAAGAATTCTGTCATCCAATAGTTGGCACTGCAGAGGTATTGTTTCATCTCCTTTATGTGCAAGTTTGAAGGAGAGATTACACACATCATAAAACTGTCACATTCCTTAGCTCAGTGGCTCGATTAAGTATTTTTTTTCTCTGCCTGGCTTGTCTGGTATTGTTTTGAGTTTTAAGTGCAAATCAATCTCAAATTTCTGTGTTTTTGTATTTAGTTCAAGAGGGGTGTCGTATTTAGTTCAAGCGGGGATATATATCCCATCCAAATCAGTTTCCTTAAGCCGGACAAAGGGTCCATAAAAGATCTCTGAAAGCTTGCTATAACATTATGTATTTTTGTTAGCCATTAAAAGGTATCATATCTACAAGATCACTTGGTTTCTCTTACTGAGAACAGTTACAGTTGCATATTAATACTCCACATAACATACCTGTAGTACACTATACATATCTCCCCCAGGCTTGTTGATGCACAAACCCAGAACAGCCATCATGGCAAGAATCTCCCTCTTCAATTAGGTACACTAGCTTTGGACAGAAATGACACTAGAAATATCGGCAAACTACAGTAGGCTGAATAGAGAAGGTGGAGACACAGACTGCTATACTAGCAGACCTCAAAACGGCCAAACTAAAAGGGGGTGTGGTTAGGGGCATGGCTTATAACAACGTATGTTTTTACCACAGTTATTCCAAGGGCCATAGTAACTGTGCCTCCAGTAGTGGCTCTAAGAGTAATAATGCCTCCAGTAGTGGCCGCAATAGTAACAATGCCACAAGTAGTAATAATGCTTCCAGTTGTGGCCCCAATTGTAATAGTGCCTTCAGTAGAGGCCCCAATAGTTATGGTGCCTCCAGTTGTAGCCCCAATGGTAACAGTGCCCCCAGTAGAATTAAGTATACCATTGTATACCTTACCCAACTTGTGCGGGAACCAACGAGAGGGAGGGCCATTCTGGACTTAGTGTTAACTAACAAACCGGACCGAATAAAGGGGGTACAGATTGAGGGGCACTTGGGTAACAGTGACCACAATATAATCAACTTCCAGCTGTCATTCAGTAAGAAGCCTTATCAGGGAGCGACAAATAAACTAAACTTAAGTTAAGCAAAATTTGATCAGCTCAGAACTACTATCGGTAACATTAAATGGGACAACACCCTCAAAAATATCAGTACAGAGGACAAATGGGAAAAGTTTAAAAGGATCCTAATTAAGGATGAGCGAGTATACTCACTAAAGCACTACTCGCCCGAGTAATGTGCTTTAGACGAGTATCTCTCTGCTCGTCCTCAAAGATTCGGGGACCGCTGCGGAGCGGGGAGCTGTGGGGGAGAGCGGGGAGGAACGGAGGGGAGATCTCTCTGTCCCTCTATCCCGCCCGCTCTCCCCTGCTCCCCGCCGCGACTCACCTGTCAGCCGCAGCGGTCCCCGAATCTTTATGGACAAGCAGAGAGATACTCGTCTAAAGCACATTACTCGGACGAGTAGTGCTTTAGCGAGTATACTCGCTCATCCTTAATCCTAATCACCTCATGTGAGCAGTTCATTCCCTTTAAAAATAAAAAAACTTCAAGTAAAAGGAAACCATTGTGGCTGGACAAGACGGTAAGAGAGGTAATAAACGAAAAAAAGAAAGCGTTCTCTTCAGAAGAGACCGAAGGAACCAGAAAGGGGGAGGGGTATGTCTGTACGTCAAATCGAACTTGAAGCCGAGGCTACGGGAGGATATAGGGGTAGGAGACGAACAGGTGGAATCTCTGTGGGTAGAAATACAGGGAGGAAAAAATAACAAAATCCTGATAGGGGTCTTCTATCGACCACCAAAAGCAACAGAAGAAACTGAAGACTTACTACTAAGGCAGATAGAAGAGGTGTCAAAACGAAACGAAGTAATTATCATGGGGGACTTTAATTACCCAGATATAACATGGGAGAACGAAACCTGCAAATCTCACAGGGGTGATAAGTTCTTGAGAGTAATTAAAGACAATTACCTGAACCAACTTGTGCAGGAACCAACAAGAGGGAGAGCCATTCTGGACCTAGTGCTAACTAACAAACCGGAACGTATAAAGGGGGTGCAGGTTGAGGGGCACTTGGGGAACAGCGACCACAATATAATCAACTTCCAGCTGTCAATCAATAGGAAGCCTTATCAGGGAGTGACAAAGAAACTAAACTTTAGTAAAGCAAAATTTGATGAGCTTAGAACTACTGTCGGTAACATTAATTGGGACAACATTCTCAAAAATATCAGTACGGAGGAAAAATGCGAAAAGTTCAAAAGGATCCTAATCGCCTCATGTGAGCAGTTCATTCCCTTTAAAAATAAAAGAAACTCAGCTAAAAGGAAACCAATGTGGCTCGACAAGACGGTACGAGGGGCAATAAACGAAAAGAAGAAAGCGTTCAAACTACTAAAGCAACAAGACAGCGAAGAAGCGCTAAAATCATACAGGGAAAAAAACTAAATATGCAAAGATACGATTAAAACTGCCAAGGAGGAAGCAGAAAGACGGATCGCAAAAGAGAGCAGAAACAACCCGAAGCTATTTTTCAACTACATAAACAGCAAAAGGATTTGCAGGGAGAGCGCTGGCCCTTTAAAAAACAATGCAGGAGAAATCATTGATGATGACGAAGGGAAAGCAAATCTACTAAACAGTTTCTTCTCAAGTGTGTTCACCAAAGAAAAGGAAATGCCACACGAGATGCAGGGGAATAAAACGAACCCCTCACAAAATATCTCATACCTAACGCAGGAGGAGGTGCGGAAGCGTCTAAAGAAAACTAAAATTGATAAATCACCGGGCCCAGATGGATTACACCCAAGGATACTAAAGGAACTAAGTGACGAGATAGCTAGGCCGCTATACCTAATATTTCTAGACACTATCAAGACCGGAGTAGTACCATTGGACTGGCGCATTGCCAACGTGGTTCCAATTTACAAAAAAGGGAGCAAAAGTGAGCCTGGTAACTACAGGCCAGTAAGTCTCACTTCAGTAACGGGAAAAATTTTCGAGGGGATTCTGAGAGACGCCATCGATGAGTACCTCAAGGAGATTAAGGGAATAACTCCTCACCAGCATGGATTCATGAAGGGTCGCTCATGTCAGACAAATCTGATCAGTTTCTACGATGAAGTAAGCTCTAAGCTGGACCAGGGAGAATCTATTGATCTTGTATATCTGGACTTCTCTAAAGCCTTTGACACCGTGCCACATAATAGGCTAATATACAAAATGAGTCAGCTCGGACTGGGCGAAAACGTGTGTAAGTGGGTAAAAAATTGGCTCAACGATAGAAAGCAGAGGGTGGTAATAAATGGTTCATACTCTGATTGGACCACAGTCGCTAGCGGGGTGCCACAGGGTTCAGTATTAGGCCCCACTCTGTTCAACATATTTATTAATGACCTGATAGAGGGGCTGCACAGCAAAATATCAATATTTGCAGATGACACAAAATTATACAATATAATTAATGCAACGGAAGACAATGTGCGGCTACAAACGGACCTAGATAAGCTGGGGGCTTGGGCAGAAAAATGGCAAATGAAGTTCAATGTTGAAAAATGTAAGACTATGCACATGGGCAGGAGGAACGGATGTCACAAATACTCACTTAATGGGGTACCACTAGGGAAAAGTGATATGGAAAAGGATCTGGGGGTATTAGTGGATAATAGACTAAACTGGAGTAACCAATGCCAGTCAGCCGCTGCAAAGGCAAATAAAGTCTTGGGGTGCATCAAAAGAGGTATAGGGGCGAAGGACGAGAACATTATCCTTCCATTATATAAGGCACTTGTCAGACCTCACATGGAATACTGCGTACAATTCTGGACACCGGTGCTCAGGAAAGATGTCACAGTGCTTGAGGGGGTTCAAAGAAGAGCGACTAAACTAATACATGGAATGACGGGACTGGAATACCCAGAGAGGCTGTCCAAATTGGGACTATTTACTCTAGAAAAAAGAAGGTTAAGAGGCGACCAAATAACCATGTATAAGTACATGAGGGGACAACACATGGATCTCTCCCGCGATCTTTTTACACCCAGGACCACGACAGTAACAAGAGGACATCCGCTACGATTAGAGGAAAGTAGGTTTCATCACCAACACAGAAAGGGGTTCTTTACTGTAAGAGCAGTTAGACTGTGGAACTCTCTACCGGAGGAAGTGGTGATGGCAAAATCCATAGAGGAGTTTAAAAGGGGACTTGATGTCTTTCTGGAGAAGGATATTACAGGATATAAATATTAGGTTAAGTGTCAATCCTGGTATGTAGGCAGGTAGGAACTATTAGGGGTTGGTCCAGGGAACAGTCTGGTTGCCATTAGGGAGTCGGGAAGGAATTTTTCCCCCAAAAGGGCTAATTGACTTCTGGCCTTGGGGTTTTTTGCCTTCCTCTGGATCAACACAGTAGGATAGACAGGCTGGACTAGATGGACAATGTCTTCATTCGGCCTTACATACTATGTTACTATGTTACTAAAGCAAGAAGGTAGCGAAGAAGCGCTAAAATCGTATAGGGAAAAAAAACAAAATATGCAAAGATAAGATCAAAATTGCTAAGGAGGACGCAGAAAGACTGATCGCCAAAGAGAGCAAAAACAACCCGAAACTATTTTTCAACTATATTAACAGCAAAAGGATTTGCAGGGAGAGCACTGGCCCTTTAAAAAATAATGCTGGAGAGATCATTGAAGATGATGGAGGGAAGGCAAACCTATTAAATAGTTTCTTTTTAAGCGTATTCATGAACAAAAAGGAAATGCCACACGAGATGCAGGGGAATAAAATGAACCCTGCACAAAACATCTCATACCTAATGCAGGAGGAGGTGCGGAATCGGTTAAAGAAGATTAAAATCGATAAATCGCCAGGCCCATATGGAATACACCCAAGGGTATCAAAGGAACTAAGTGATGTGATAGCTAGGCCACTATATCTAATATTTGTGGATACTATCAAGACCGGGATAGTACCATTGGATTGGTGCATTGCCAACGTGGTTCCAATTTACAAAAATGGGACCAAAAGTGAGCCTAGTAACTACAGGCCGGTAAGTCTTACTTCAGTAATGGGAAAAATATTCGAGGGGTTTCTGAGAGACACCATCGAAGAATACCTCAAGGCAGGGGCGTACCTACAGGCTTGTGGGCCCGGGTGCAAGAGTTTAGTTTGGGCCCCCCCTCCACAGCTGCACACCCATCACAGTAAGGCCTAGTGCCCACGGCCGTGACGGGCGCCGCAAGCGGAATACCGTAGCAGAGCCTGTCACGGCGACCCCCCCAGAGACCCCATACTTACCTCCGGATCCGCTGCCCGACGTCCCGCATGACACTCCGGTGCACATGCACAGTAGAGCGCATGACGCGCCGACAGCATCATATGACATGCCCACAGCGTCATGTGACGCATCCAAGGCGTCATATGACGCAGCTGGTGGAAAGCGGGGAAGCGTTTTCACGCTATCTTCCGCTCTGCTACAGCGGAAGCTAGTGTGACGGACGGCTTCTATTGACTGCAATGGAAGCCGTCTGCGTGTACGTGTGATTTCAAGGTGTGGAATTCCACGGTTCAATTCCGCACTGTGACCATTGCGCTATTGGGTTCTATAGAACCTAATAGCTGCGGGGCAACACGGCGGATTTCCGCTGCATAATACGCAGTGGAAATCCACCTGTGGGAATTAGGCCTAGTAATAGGGAAAAAGCTTACAGATATAAACTTATTTTATTTTTATTAAGAGTGAAATGATGCTGGAGAGGTCTGTTTACTTGTAGTGCACACCTAGAAACAGGAAAAATGTTTGTAGTTAGGAGCACTATTAGTAGTATGGTAATGATACTACAACAACGATACTTCTGCTGCAACAATGGGGTGCATCGGAAATGCGCCCCCCCCCCCCCCGCTGTTAACCCCTTCCCTGCCGCGATCTATGTAGATCGCGGCATGGTAAGGGTTCACAGAGGGAGCGCGCTCTCCCTTTGTGAAGTTGCCGGGCTCTCGCAATATGATCGCAGAGTGCCCGGCTGATTGCCATACCAACAGGATGCCAGATACCGGCGTCCTGTATTGTCATAGCCTGTGATCGCTGTATAAGCGATAAGGCATGGCAGGGCAGTAGCCCTGCCATGCCTTATCACAGCGATCATCAGTGGTATGGTGTAAGTCCCCCAGAGGGACACAAATGGTGCAAAAAAAAGAACATAAAAATGAACAAAAAAGAAAAATGTAAAAAAAACTTTTTTTTTGCTTTTTCTCATATTAGCATAAAAAAAGGTAAAAAAAAATTGAAATCCCACATATTTGGTATTGTCACGTCCGTAACGACACGTACAATAAGTTGCACATGCTTTTGACTCTGCATGGAAAAAAGCGTAAAAAAAAGGCTAAAAAACTGAGACAAAATGCTAATTTTTAGTGTTTCACCTCCCTAAAAACGCTATTAAAGTAATCAAAAAAGTAGTATGTACCCCAAAATGGTACAAATAAAAACTACAGCTCATCTCACAAAAATGGAAAAATAAAAAAGTTACAGGACTTTGAATGCAGTGATTTAGAAAAAAAAAGATAAAAAAAGGGGGTTTTATTGCAGAAAAGTGAAAAAAAAAGATTGAATTTTGGTATCGTAACTGTACCGACCCGCAGAAAAAATATGTTGTGTCATTTATGCTGCATGATCAACGCTGTAAAAAAAAATCTATGGCAGAATTGATGCATTTTCTTTCCCTGTTATCATAAAAAAATAATTAAAGTTTTACAATATGGTCTATGTACCCAAAAATGGTACCATCAAAAACTACAGTTCGCCACGCAAAAAACAAGTCCTCATACGGCCGCGTCGACACAAAACTAAAAAAGTTATGACCTTTGAAAAATGGAGATGAAAATCCGCCAAAAATCATTACGTCCTTAAGCCCAAAATAGGCAAATGTCCTTAAGTGGTTAAGGGGCCTTATTTTGATGCATGCACCATTTTACAGTACTACATCAGTACGCCAAAATTATAGCATTTAAAAAACAACTTGTCCTGCAGAAAACAAGCCCTCATATTGCTGTTGACGGAAAAATGTAAGAGTCATGGTTTTTGAATTACGACGATGAAAAAAAACTGGAAAATGAGTTGGTCAATAAGACACAAAGAGGCTTTGGTACTAAGGGGTTAAATTGACTTGCTGCAGCTTCCCCTGACTATAAATATTGATAGTGGTGGGTTTCTGAAGGTGGAACAGAAATGTTCAGCTGATCAGTGGGTCCGTTTCAATTTAAAAAGGGGTTCAGGCAGGGGCGTACCTAAGGGCTCAGGGGCCCGGGTGCAAAAGTTCAGATATACACACACACACACACACACAGATATACACACACACACAGATATACACACACACACACACACAGATATACACACACACACAGATATACACACACACACACAGATATACACACATATATACACACACACACACAGATATACTATTGAAATAATTAAAGATAGAGAAGGGGAGGACATTTGCAGACAAGCCTATAAAGTTTACAAACGTATAGGCCTCAAGAAGGCGGGAACATTCAATTATGAATTTTGGTCACAATATGAGGATAAGCATAGAAAGGAAATAAGAAATAAGGGTTTGGAAAAGGGCATGAAGGCCATCCTGGACTGCTCTAAAACAGCAGAAGACGAACACTGGGACTCCGAGTCCCGAGGCGAGGGCATTTTAGTTTATTGTCCTATGGCCCGGCCACCAATAGATGTTCCCATGGAAACCCCTACGGTTCCATTAGCCCCTCCTGTCGTCCCGGCCGCTCCACCAATGTCTCCAAATAATCCCTTTAATTCTCTGTATCCCAATTTGCCGCCCCTGCCCCCTACGTATCCACAGGCTACTGCCCAGATGGATACACCTCCCTACAGCCCTCAATCAGGACCCCCAGGCCCTGAAGTAAATAGAGGTCCGGCTTGGGACTGTCCACGTTGTGGTCAACAGAATGCCTGTTTTAGAGAACTCTGTACGGTATGTGGGACTCCACGTCCCAGGGACCAGTGTAGACAACCGGTTCCCTTGTTCCCCGTTACAACCTCCACTACCCATTATAGAGAACCAAACAGACCGAGTCCACCATTGGGCACGGTCAGACAAGAGGACACCGACAGACCATCGTCTTCTAATGACAGACCCACGGACGCAAGTAGACCAACTCCCGGGTCTACGGTCACTACATGGCAACCCTGGAGCGCCACAGACCAGATGGCACTGTGTCAGCAACTGCCCGATCCCCAGACAGAGCCAGCAGCTTTCCATAGAAAGTTGGAAGTCATACAGAAAAACTACTCTGCCACTTGGACAGATATGGAATGTCTTATGAATGTAAAATGTCCTCTGGGCCTTTACAATAGTATTGCTCAATTTTGTGGTCTTGAAGATCGCCCAGATGACCCCCAGACATTACTTAGTGGTACTCAATATGTGGATAAGGTTAAAGCCTGGTTTAAGGATAAAGCCCAAGAGAGACGTACAGCCCTAACCCAGTGTAGACAGAACTAGGTCTATTGAATGTTACTTTGGCCGTTTAGAGGAAGTAGGCAGAGATCTGGGTTTGTATGATTGTCCAAAAGCCATACGTAATGCTGCTTTTTGTGAAGCCTTTATGCAAGGAATAGATAAGCGCCTGTCTGACCGCGTTAAAGCGTGTACCCCCGATTGGCGACAGGCCAAACCGCGTGATCTATATAAGAAAGCTGTAGGATTTGTCATGGACACAGAAGACCACGCAAAGGGTGTTATGGTTAAACATTACACCATGGAGGGGGACACAGCCCGACTTACAGACCCCAGGCGGGAGACCCGTAAGTGTTATAACTGCGGGAAGACTGGACACTTGGCCCGTAATTGTAGGGCCCCTAAACGCCCTAGACAGAACATGTCAGACGAAAGGGGGCAACAGGGAAGTACGGCCAATACCACATCATCCCGCCCACAGGGAAACAACGGGTATACCAATTACCAATGAAGGTCTGGCACTCCTTCCCCCGTGTCCCTTATAGTTACTGACACATGTGGACCACAAATTTTTCAGCCTCTAAAAATCCAGGGGAAGGAGGTGCCCTTTTTAATTGACACAGGGGCCACTAAATCATGTGTCAGTACCTCACAAGTCAATGACCTTAGTATTCCCATCTCAGACTCCATAGCCATAGCCGTTGGAGTGTCCGGTGAACCAACACCCATGCGTGAGACCGAGCCCATAGAAGTCTCCTTTCAAGGGTCACGAGTCCTCACTCGCTTCCTGGTGTCACCCGCTGGGGATTGCATCATGGGAACCAATGTGATGGGACCCCTGGGGTGCTGTATTCAGCTCCATCCTTCCGGTGAGGCTCATGTCAGTACCTCTGCGGCCGACCACCAGGTATTCTGTCTCATGGCAGCAGACTTGGTCACTCCGCCTCCTTCTTGTACTGTATATGTGTTGACCCCAGAAGATACACAGGTTCTCTCAGCAGTACCAGAGACCCTATGGGCAAAAGGGAAGACAGACTTGGGCCATCTCCACGTACCCCCAGTCATGGTATATCTCAAAGATGGGGAAAAAGCCCCCATGATTCGCCAGTATCCCCTAGCCATGGCACAGGAAGATGCAATAGCCTCCACTATTACAGAGTTATGTGCCTTGAATGCTTTAAAACCTTGCGTCTCACCCGCTAACACGCCACTCTTCCCGGTTAAAAAGAAAGGGAAGAAAGGCGAACCTGATACCTACCGGATGGTTCACGATCTAAGAGAAATCAATAAGGTGACCATCCTAGAGACACCTTTGGTCCCCAACCCCTACACTCTGTTGTCCACCATACCCTCCGGAACCTGTTGGTACACCCTGGTCGATCTTACCAATGCCTTCTTTTCTGTCCCGCTACACCCCGATTGCCAGTACCTGTTTGCCTTCACGTTCCGAGGAAAACAGTACTGCTGGACTGTCCTACCACAAGGGGCACAAAACAGCCCAAATCAATTCACCCGATGTATGATGCTTGTACTTGATGCATGGACGGTCCCACCAGGTGTGGCCCTGCCTCAGTATGTTGATGATCTCCTACTCTGTGCACCGGACAGACCTGCCTGCGTTGCGGCCTCACTCAGCCTCCTTTGTTTTCTTGCAGACAGCGGGTGTAAAGCCAGTAAAGACAAATTACAGTTTTGCAAATCTCATGTTGTTTTTCTTGGTCACTGCCTAGGTCCTGGTACAAAACACCTCACGCCAGAACGTACCAAGGTGGTGGAGGACATGCCACTCCCCGCCTCCCATGCTCAGTTGCGGACATTCCTGGGACTAGTGTCATACTGTCGGCCGTGGATTCGCTCTGCCTCCATGACCATGCAGCCTCTGTACGACTGCCTGAGCTCGAAGCCATTTGCTTTGTCTCCGGAAGCCGAGTCAGCTTTTCACCAGCTGAAAATACAGATCACCAGCGCTCCGGCACTGGGTCTGCCTGACTATGACAAGCCGTTCCAAATGTACGTGATTGAGATGGCGGGACATGCTACTGCCGTCCTCACACAAGAGCATGGTGACAAAAAGCGCCCTGTAGCATACTACAGTGCACATCTTGACGCAGTAGCCAGGGGTTCACCCTCCTGTGTTCGAGCAGTTCTGGCTGTACAAGCACTACTTGAGAAAGCTTCTGAGGTGGTCCTAGACTACCCTCTTGTGGTCCTCACGCCCCATGACGTACATGGTATTCTGACACAGGTGAGCCGTAGACATCTGTCTCTTGCTAGACAGATCAAAATGGAACTTGCAGTACACTCTTCATCCAATGTCTCATTTCAACGTTGCACAACTTTGAATCCGGCCACCTTACTGCCATTAGGTGACACTGATTCAAATGGGGGAGTAAGCACAGGGGATCAACTTTTTGTTAATTCCCTAGGCGAAGAGGAAGCTTTTGACGCCGAGCACCAGCATGACTGTGCTGCTCTGATGGAGCAGGAGACAGCTGGATTTGCTCATGTCACAGATAAGCCACTCCTGAACCCCCACCTTGAAATGTTTGTGGATGGATCACGATACCAGAATGAGATGGGCAGATTTGTGACAGGGTTTGCTGTAGTATCATTGTATGAAGTACTGATAGGCCGCGCCTTGCCCCCACATATGTCAGCACAGGAAGCGGAACTGTGCGCTCTGACCGAGGCCTGCAAATTAGCCCGGGGAGTCACTGCTAATATCTACACGAACTCCAGGTACGCGTTTGGCGTTGCGCATGACTATGGGCCGATTTGGCGCGCGCGGAGCTTCTTAACAGCTCAAGGCAGACCGATAAAGAATGGTGAGGCAGTAAGTAGTTTAATGTCAGCTATCATGCTCCCGAAGCAGGTAGCCATAATAAAGGTAAAAGCACACACCCAAGGGGACTCCTTGGAAAGCAGAGGCAACGAGAAGGCAGACGGAGCAGCTAAGGCTGCAGCCCTGCTGGACTGGAGGACACCCGTGTGCAGAGTTCAGACCAGGTCCTGCCCAGCGGAGGAGGATCCTGATCCCCCTGCCAAGGACCAGACCCTCTCTGTCCCACCACAGAAGGAGGTGGACCTACTCCCCTCAGGGCACGAGCAGGAGCGCTGGGCAAGTGCAGGGGCAGTAAAAGGAAATGAAGGTTGGATGATGGGTTCCCGTATGTGTTTGCCTGCGGCTGCCTATCCTAGTATGGCCCTTTTGGCTCATGGAAAGGTGCACGCTTCTCGCAATGCTATGGTAGCCCTGGTGGAGAAAATGTGGTACGCTCCGGGATTTGACAGGATGGCAAAGGCATATATCAAGGCTTGTGAAATCTGTGCACTACACAACCCCGGTCAAGTAGTAAAGACCCCTCGGAAGTGCACTCCGCGACCTTTGTACCCCTTCCAGAGACTACAGATAGATTACATCCAGCTGCCCAGGTCAGGAAGGTATGAGTATGTCCTAGTGTGCGTTGATCTGTTTTCTGGGTGGGCCGAGGCATACCCGGTTCCCAGATCAACGGCACAGGCCACTGCAAAAAAACTTGTGTCAGAGTTAGTGTGCAGATTTGGGGTACCAGAGACCATTGAGAGCGACCGTGGTACTCACTTCACCGGTGAGGTAATGAAGGAAGTCATGTCCGCCTTAGGAGTAGAGCAGGCGTTCCACACCCCCTATCATCCGCAGAGCTCCGGAAAAGTGGAAAGACTCAATGGCACCCTCAAACTTAAGATACAGAAAGCCATGGTTGAAACAGGAAAACCTTGGCCCGAGTGCCTACCTCTGGCACTCTACTCAGTATGGACCACGCCAAATAGGAAAACAGGACTGTCTCCTTATGAGATTCTCTTTGGCTCCGTGCCCAGGCTAGGACTGTATCACCCACAAGCTCTATCCCTGGGTCATGATAAAGTTACTTCCTTTGTGCAGGACTTATGCCACAGGCTAAAAATAACACACGACCTAGTTTTCTCTTCTATTCCAGACCCTGATAGTTTGGAAGGATCCCACTCTCTGCAACCTGGAGATTGGGTGGTGGTAAAGAGACACGTCAGAAAGACTTTGGAACCTCGCTTTGACGGACCATACCAAGTACTGTTAACCACTCCCACCTCGGTCAAGTTAGAAGGCAAACCTACTTGGATCCATGCCTCACACTGCAAGAAAGTTCCAACGCCTCAGCACCACGAGGGGGGTGGAGAATAAGCCCAACCCAGGGTGGGGGAGGGGGGTGGCAACCTGGACACCAGCATTGATAGTCTGGATAGGTGTATTATTTACCCTTTGTCTTCTTGGACTACTCTCTTTTCGGGACAATTCCTCACCAACTGTCGATGTAAGAAGAAGATGGACTGTTTGGGCGGAAGGACACCCCAACATGTGGGAATACTTTGCAAAAGACGTACTGAATATCTCCCACATGTGCATGCCCAACCTTCGGAGTGGGGAAGATATTTTACGGACTTGCTTACTGTCTATCCCCACCCCAATAAAGACACTTCGCGATATATATTCAATAGTGCATAACGATAGTGATGTGGAGGAGAGCAATGTTGTCCAGGAAAATACCTTTCTTAATGTATATGAATATTGTCCCCATTGTGATGCGGTCGGCTGAGGTATGCTATAACTTCACGTGTAATAAAGAACATATGGGAGGTTGTGCGCAGAGAACCAGGGTGACTAGTGATTCCCAGAGACTCTGTAATCGCACAGTCCAGCAATGTAGAAAGGTACACACTCCTATGCTTTGTAACCACACAGTCCGAAGCCCCAGCCATTTTAGGCACGTCAAATTACCATTAGGCTGGGTCCTGTCCTGCGGTAACCTGACTTACACATATATTCCAGCTAACCTGACCGGAGGTCCCTGCTCCCTAGCTAGATTAAGTATACTAATGTACCAAAAACCTAATAGCCCACAACTCACCAACAGACAAAGAGGGAGGTAGAAGGACTGAATAGCAACTGTGAAGGACCACCCACTCTACTTAGCTACACAGAACATACGGCACTGGCAGTCAGTATTGTGGGTGTTCCCGGGTTGGCACAATATAACGCAAGAGTAATCAATGGATTAGCATGCGATATGGTAAAGGGCCTGAATGCTACATCACAGGCCTTGGACCTTCTCCTACTAGACATACAAGGAGTCAGGAAAGCAGTGGTTTATAAATTATACTAGAGACGCCTTATAGGGACTAGTCGACCAATAGGACCTACCTCGACTATGACTTTTCAAAATAGCTACTAGCATAAAACAGGATAAAGACCAGGGATAGTTTAGCTTTCTTAACCCTACAAATTGGTTCTCTGGTCTGGGAGGATGGTTCATGGGAATTCTACAGAGTATGGTACAGATAATTGTCATGCTGTTGTGTATATATATAGTAATCAAAGTCATAATCTCTTGTGTGGACAAATGTACGGCAAAAGCATTTTCAGCCCCTGTGTAGGCCGACCCCTGCTGGATGAAGGCAGACATACTGTCCAGGGACCTGACTAGGCCGTCAGCGCCATCGGGCGATAGAACTGGACCCTGCGTGTGTCTTCCTGATGTCCAAAATGGGGGAATGATAGGGGCTAAAAGAAATTAATATATGTTGCTTAGCAATCCATTTGAATCAATAAGGCTGATTACTGCAAAATATTTTATGTGTAAGAGGACTCATGACTGTTTTGAGGAAGAAGCCTGTGGTTTCCTGTCTTCTGGAGCTCTACGCCTGACCTGAATGGAATCAGGAAGTTCACCAGAGCAGATGTCCCTTATTCTGTCAAGAGATGGCTTGACCACAGAGAGTCATCAGCAGTTTCTTTTTGAAGAATATGCTTGTCTAAGTAATATGTGTTTGTCTAAAGTCATATGTTAAGGCATAAGTTTTTGTCAAATGTAAAATCACGAGTTTTTCCCTGTTTAACCACAAGTCCCATCCTGCGAGAGGGGCTGGCTATAAAAACCAAGACGATGCAAAAAATAAACTCAGAGCTCATTGCTTCAAACCATATACTGTGTGTATAGGTCTATGCATGGTCTCTCAGGAGCGCTCCTACTTAGGTCAATTTGGAACCGGACAACATCACAGACCAGTCTGTTTGAACAGGCTAACCCCCGACAATACACACACACACACACACACACACACACACAGATATACACACACACACAGATATACACTTACCCCAGGGCTCGGTCCACTTCTCCTCCATGTGACAGCAGCAGCAGGAGAGGTAAACTCAGAAGCTTCCCCGTTCAGCAGGAAGCAGGGGGGGCAGCACATGATCCCTGTGCCCTGCCGTCCCATGTGACCTCCTCCCTCCTCCCCTGCCGGCCCATGTAAGTACCTCCCTGCTTTTCCTCTCAGGCTGGCTGTTCTGACTGCCGCATCATGCGGGGGAAAGAACGGTCAGCCATTAATGCACTGAATGTGCATGGGGGTATGTCGGAGGGCGGCTCCGGGGCCCCCTGAGCTCATGGGCCGGGTCGCCATGGCGACCCCAGCACCCCCTGACGCTACGCCTATGGGTTCAGGACAAATGGGATACTTCAAATTGGCTTTCTAAACTAGACGTCCCATTTATTGAATGCATGGACTTGATATGAACCTACATTGATATCCCAGACAGGCACATGGGCAGATCATTTGGTTTAAAATTCTCTAGAAGCATTTAGTTGACCAAGTGGAAAATTTTATGTTACTGGAGGGAAGGCTGATGAGAAAACGAACACACGCCCATCAATTAAAATGACCCCCCCGCCCCCCCAACCTTTCCTCTTCCTTCCGACACAAGCCAACCCTGAAACCAAGACATGAAAAATGGATTCTTTCGCTGCGAGGGTAAGCCTGGGTTCACACACAGCAGAATCCCGACGGAAATCTCGTAGCGAAAAACAGCGAGATTTCCACCTGGGAGAAGGGAAGGGCTGCTTTAAAACCCGCGGCACTTAGCTGTGGGTTTTGAAGCAGCCTGGCTGCTCGCTCTTTCGCTGCGGATGGCGCTCCCATAGAGGAGAGCGCAGCCGCAGCGGAAGAAGAAAAAAAGAACATGCTGCGGCCGGCGAATCCGCGCTGCAGCGCCGGCTTCTGGCAAATTCGCTGTCCCATGTGGACGAGATTTCTGAGAAATCTCATCCACATTGCTGGCTAATCCCGGGATTAGCGGCCGCAGGCAGATTTGCTGCAGGGAAACTCTGGACGGAATTTCTGCGGCAAATCCACTCCGTGTGAACCCAGCCTAAAGGTTGCAGCATTTATTCAAGCATAATAAACTGTGTCCACCTTCTCCAATCCCAAATTTATATAAAATTGTAAAACCTTTTGTGTAATATATATATATATTTTATCATATAAAAAAAAGAAATTGTCCCCTTCCCTTCCCCACTAGCCCACTCTGTCCAATAGCAGCATTCAGGTAGCAGAGCAGCAGAACTTTAACCCTTGCTGCCCCTCAGTCCAAGAGCACTCCCCACTAAGCAGATGATCCACCTAACCACCATATAGTTCTAGTATTCAGGTATTACCTGCTGACCCTGCAGAGTACATTGCACATCTACACTGCGGCCTCATAGCAGGATAATTATGCACATAGTAAGGCTGCTCTTCTGGGACAGCACACATACCTCAATCAATTGCAGTTTGTGACCCCTGTCACTTCTCAGCAGCAGCAGGGCACATACGGAGCCGACGTGCACTGTGTTAGCAGGGGGATGACGACATCATCCTGTTACACAGTGCTGTGCCGTGCATCCCCCCTCCCCCCGGAGCCCCTCCTTCTCCTCACCTCTCCCCAGCTACCTCTCTGTCTCATCCTGTCGGCTGGAGCGCACGGCTGACAGCGCAACATGGTAATGGTGGAGGGCAGCTTCTGGGCCCCCTTAAGCTCAAAGGCCGGGGCGCAGTTGCGACCCCAGCACCCCCTGACGCTCCGCCTATGCCTCAAGGAGAACAACGGAATAACTCCTCACCAGCATGGATTCATGAAGGGTCGATCATGTCAGACCAATCTGATCAGTTTCTACGATGAAGTAAGCTCTAAGCTGGACCTGGGAGAGTCTATCGATCTTGTATATCTGGACTTCTCTAAAGCATTTGACACCCTGCCACATAATAGGCTAATATACAAAATGAGGCAGCTCGGACTGGGCGAAAACGTGTGTAAGTGGGTAAAAAATTGGCTCAGAGATAGAAAGCAGACGGTGGTAATAAATGGTTCATACTCTGATTGGACCACAGTCGCTAGTGGGGTGCCACAGGGTTCAGTATTGGCCCCCATTCTGTTCAATATATTTATCAACGACCTGATAGAGGGGCTGCACAGCAAAATATCAATATTTGTAGATGACACAAAATTATACAATATAATTAATGCAACGGAGGACAAGGTACAGCTACAAACGGACTTGGATAAGCTGGGGGCTTGGGCAGAAAAATGGCAAATTAAGTTCACTGTTGATAAATGTAAGGTTATGCACATGGGCAGGAGAAACGGATGTCACCAATATACACTGAATGGGGTACAGCTAGGGAAAAGTGATATGGAAAAATACCTGGGGGTACTAGGGGATTGTAGATTAAACTGGAGTAACCAATGCCAGTCAGCTGCTGCTAAAGCTAATAAAGTCTTGGGGTGCATTAAAAGAGGTATAGGGGCGAAGGATGAGAACATTATCCTCCCACTATATAAGGCACTAGTCAGGCCTCACATTGAATACTGTGCACAGTTCTGGACACCGGTGCTCAGGAAAGATGTTATAGTGCTGGAGGGGGTTCAAAGACGGGCAACTAAACTAATACATTGAATGACGGGACTGGAATACCCAGACAGGCTATCAAAATTGAGACTATTTACTCTAGAAAAAAGACGGCTAAGGGGCGATCAAATAACTACGTATAAATACATGAGGGGACAATACAAGGATCTCTCCCATGATCTGTTTATACCCAGGACTGTGACGGTAACAAGAGGGCATCCGCTACATTTAAAGGAAAGCAGGTTTCATCACCAACACAGAAAAGGGTTCTTTACTAGAGATGAGCGAGCACCAAAATGCTTGGGTGCTCGTTACTCGAGTCGAACTTTCAGTGATGCTCGAGAGTTCGTTTCGAGTAACGAACCCCATTGAAGTCAATGGTCGACTCGAGCATTTTTGTATATCGCCGATGCTCGCTAAGGTTTTCATTTGTGAAAACCTGGGAAATTCAAGAAAGTGATGGGAACGACACAGAAACGGATAGGGCAGGCGAGGGGCTACATGTTGGGCTGCATCTCAAGTTCCCAGGTCCCACTATTAAGCCACAATAGTGGCAAGAGTGAGAACCCCCCCCCTCCACTGTCAGCATAAAGAGCGTTCTCCTCTGCCACAGCTGTAACAGCTGTGGCAGAGAAGAACGATGTTAGCCCATTGAATTCAATGGAGCCGGCAATACAGCTGGCTCCATTGAAAGCAATGGGCTGCTGGCGATCGCGTGATGAATTGTCGGGAAGGGCTTAAATGTATAAGCCCTTCCCTGCAATTCATCCAGAAATGTGTAAAAATTAAAAAAATATATACTCACCTTGTCCCGGCAGAACGATGTTAGCCCATTGAATTCAATGGAGCCGGCAATACAGCTGGCTCCATTGAAAGCAATGGGCTGCCGGCGATCGCGGGATGAATTGTCGGGAAGGGGTTAAATATATAAGCCCTTCCCTGCAATTCATCCAGAAATGTGTAAAAATAAAAAATATATATATACTCACCTGGTCCCGGCAGACGGAGTTCAGCGCGGCCAGCGGCAGTCCTCCTGAACTGCTCTGAACAGCTGTGAGTAGTATTCAGCAGCCGGGGATTTAAAATCCCCGCCTGCTGAATGAGCTGCCTCTAATTGGTCACAGCCTGACCAATCAGAGGCAGATTCCACTCACAAACCCATTCATGAATTTATGAATGAGTGAGTGACTGCTGCCTCTCATCTGATTGGTCCCGCTGAGCCAATCAGAGGCAGCAGTCACACACCCATTCATAAATTCATGAATGGGTGTGTGAGTGGAATCTGCCTCTGATTGGTCAGGCTGTGACCAATTAGAGGCAGCTCATTCAGCAGGCGGGGATTTTAAATCCCCGGCTGCTGAATACTACTCACAGCCGTCCAGAGCAGTTCAGGAGGACTGCTGCTGGCCGCACTGAAGTCCATCTGCCGGGACCAGGTGAGTATATATATATTTTTTATTTTTACACATTTCTGGATGAATTGCAGGGAAGGGCTTATATATTTAACCCCTTCCCGACAATTCATCCCGCGATCGCCGGCAGCCCATTGCTTTTAATGGAGCCGGCTGTATTGCCGGCTCCATTGAATTCAATGGGCTTACATCGTTCTGTCGGGACAAGGTGAGTATATATATATTTTTTTTTACACATTTCTGGATGAATTGCAGGGAAGGGCTTGTATATTTAAGCCCTTCCCGACAATTCATCCCGCGCTCGCCGGCAGGCCATTGCTTTCAATGGAGCCGGCTGTATTGCCGGCTCCATTGAATTCAATGGTCAGTGCTCGTTTAATCGAGACGAGTACCACGTGGTGCTCGTCTCGAGTAACGAGCATCTCGAGCACCCTAATACTCGAACGAGCATCAAGCTCGGACGAGTATGCTCGCTCATCTCTATTCTTTACTGTAAGAGCAGTTAGACTGTAGAACTCTCTGCCTTAGGATGTGGTGATGGCAAAATCCGTAGAGGAGTTTAAAAGGGGACTTGATGTCTTTCTAGAGCAGAAGGATATTACAGGATATAAATCTTAGGTTAATTGTTAATCCGGGTATACAGGCAGGTAGGAACTATTAGGGGTTGATCCAGGGATTAGTCTGATTGCTATTAGGGAGTCGGGTAGGAATTTTTCTCCCAAAATGGCTAATTGGCTCCTGCCTCTTGGTTTTTTGTGCCTTCCTCTGGATCAACAACACAGAAGGACAACAGGCTGGACTAGATGGACATTGTCTTCATTCAGCCTTACGAACTATGTTACTATGTTACTGTATTACTATACCAGTTGTAGCTTTAATAGTAATAGTGCCATTAGTAGTGGCACCAATAGTAATTGTGCTCCCCTAATTGGCCTCATTACTAACAGTGCCGCTAGTAGTGGCCCTAATAGTAATAATGCCCCCAGTTGTGACCCCAAAAGTAACAGTCACTCCGTTAGTGGCTTCAGTAGTTATAGAGCCCCCTCTGTGTCCTCCACACCCTGAACGTGCAAGATGCAGACGTTGGGAGGAGAGCTCAGGGGTCACAGCTCTGGCTACAATGGCCGGATGGGAGTTAAAGAGTGAGAGAGAGGAGTCAGTGACATACTAAGTGCTGTGTTGTTTCTGCCGGGCCCTGTTCTCAGCTGACAATTATGTTTTACTGCCCCTTAATATAACCAATAAAAAATAAATACCGGCACCGGCTTTTGGACATAATTACCAGCTGGGCCGTTGAGTGACCGGCTGGGTAACAAACCTACTGCTGTCCATGGAATACAGGGATAGCACATGGCCTGAAAATATTGCCGTATGCCTTTGGCCTAATTGTGCTTCATGAGACAGACTCTAGGCTGGCACCAAGGGACCCCAGAAGGCAGCAAGATTGCCATAATTAAACTAAGCAAACTGGTTGGAGAGGAATATCTGTGGGCTATTTAGTTAGCATCCAGGCCTCAGCATTAATATAACTGCCCCCTACTTGTTATATCAAGGAAGATATTGGAGTTCTTGGATATTTCAAATACTGTAGTTAACCCCGTCCTGATTAGAGATCAGTGCCCAGGGGAATTTAATTGGCGGGCATCCTGGGCAGCTGGCCCGCACTGATCATCTATATTAATGACCTCTCCTGAGGTCATTAGTGATGTGTCCCTCCACTTGAAGGTTTTACAGAATGGAGCGTCAGCAGAAGTTCATATTTCGCATGACCAGCCAGGAGATACGGCAAACCATACACATTTTTAAATGTAAGTATATTACAAAGCTCCTTGGCCTTACACATTAGTATACTTAGCCAGCACTTATCTCGGAAACCCCCTCTAAGGGCTTTCCCATATTAACCCCCGGTGAAGACGTTTAACCTGCCCCATGCACACAAGGCTGGAAAAAGTTCAGGGAGAGACACTTTGTGATCAGTCTACTGAAGACATTAAGAGCTTTAGCTGTAATTGTCATCCTTAACCCATTAGTGGAACCCTCTGGACGGGGTGTTACATAATGTATTCTTTTTAATAATAAAGCATTTACATTTCTGCAGATATCTGTAATTGTTAATGTCTTGTGTGTTTATTCCATGTAAATGCGTGAAAGGATATTAATGTTCTAAATTACACAGCGTTCCAACTATAATGTATGGTTCTTTCCAGTGTAATTGGACAAGGCGCCACTACTGGATAAATGGCAAGGAGGGTGGATTAAAGCTCATGTCATACTCTATACTGCAATGTGAATGATAGTTTGCCTGTAGCCATCTTGGAAATGTTGACTATTTTAAAGGAGTTTTCTTGGACTTAAATGTTGATGACTAGAGATGAGGAGTATACTCGCTAAGACACTTTACTCGAGCGAGTAGTGCCTTAGCCGAGTATCTCCCCGCTCGCCTCTAAAGATTGGGGGGCCAGCGGGGGCGAGGAGCGGCGGGGGAGAGTGGGGAGGAACGGAGGGGAGATCTCTCTCTCCCCCCGCTCTCCCGCCGCAACTCACCTGTCACCCGCGGCGGCCCCCGAATCTTTAGAGACGAGCGGGGAGATACTCGGCTAAGGCACTACTCGCTCGAGTAAAGTGCTTTAGCGAGTATACTCGCTCATCTCTATTGATGACCTATCATCAGGATCATTAGTAGTTCGACTACAGACCCCTCACCAGTCAGCTGTTTGAAGGAGTTGTGATACTTGGAGCTGCAGCCTTTTCATTGCTTTATGAAATTATTTTTTGAAAAAAAAAAAGTTTTAATTGCGCAATAGTAATAAAAATACAACAGTATAAATGTGGTATTACCAGAATCAGTAACCTGCAGAAACACTGCAGAACGTCACTCCATAAGTGACAGACCGCTGGAATCAACATGTCTGTCACTCATTTTGCCTCCCTCAGTGAGTGGCATACAGTACTTAACAGGTTTCCTTTAAGGGGATTATCAAGAATTAGTAAACCATTGCTTGATACGTTCGTCCTGGATTGCAGACAAGACCAAGATTTGGTACCTGAACAGTCAGGACAAGTGTGTTAGTTTGCTATTTGGGTGGCTAGACACATGAGCTAACAGAACCAAGCGGTAACAAAGGAGTGGGGAACTCTGAACCCCTCTGACAGAACCCACCTTGAAGTGGAGCACCCGTCCCAAAAGAGACAACCCCACTACTTCCATGAGAACAGGTTCATGGTCAAAAGGGAAGGAGAGTACAGAAAACCAGTGGCAAACAGAAACTGACAACAAATAAAACACGAGAATACAAAGAATACAAAACAAATAGGAACCAGACTACATACAGGAGAACTGAGCAAACTGACTTGTCCAGAACAATTGAAAAATAACCAGCACTCCCAACCAGGAAGAGCTGGGTTATATAGGGGGTGGGTAGAAACTGATTGGCTAACAAAGATGTCAATCAACAGCTACTAGCACAGTCAGCAGCTGCAGGACTAATTAACCTTAACTAGTCAGGAGAAAAGATATTAACCCTCGCTAGTCAGGATGGAGCCGCCAGTAGAAAAGGTGTGCTTGCAGTGACGTAATGCTGCTGCTTTCTTCTAAAATCAACACCACACCTGTCCAATGTTTTTTTTTTGTGGTATTGCAGCTCAGCTCTATTGAAGTCCATTCAATGCTGAGCTGCAGTACCACACACAATTTGAGGTCAGGTGCGGTGCTGTTTTCCTTGTTTGTCTCTGCCTAATTTGGTTCATATTTCAGCATTCCTCTATAGCTTCTCTTCTGGCTCGTAAGGCCTTCTTGTTCTCAGGAATAGTGTTTAAAACAGGGATGCCAGAGTGGACTATTTAGAGACAGTGGAGCTTGGTGTTGAGGGACAGTGCCAAGAAGTGATTAGGGAAAGATGTTATTTGTGGTATTGCAGCTCAGCTTCATTGAAGTGTATGAGGCTGAGCTGCCACACACAACCTGAGGACAGATGTAGTGTTATCTTTGGAAGAAGCAGCCATGTTTTTTGTAATTGTGGAAGCTCATTTAAGCTTTATTAGAAGGAAGAAGTAGAATAATAACAATAATCTTTATTTGTATAGCGCCAACTTATTCCGCAGCGCCTAATAAGAATAAGAATGGAGAGTGACTGTATGTGATGGAATAGAGAATATGATGAAGCATCCTCCATACAAAGACCTCTAGGTAGAGGAAACACTAGGAAAAGAGAGAGAATGTGGTGAAGGAACTGCGTGTAATTTTTGAGGACCTGCTGAAAGAGTGCTGCTCCATGTACAGCAGCTGTGAGATTAGCCCGTGAGCACGTGATAAAGCTTTAGAGACTGTGATAGCCATTGCCTGTGCTGACGTTAGGTCCAGAATCAGAAGGACCCTTGCCTGATCTAGGCATAAATTGAGGTACTTGCACTGGTGATGCTAAAGGCTGCTTTTCATTCATCCTCCCCGTAGCTGCAATCTCTGATGGCTCCTCAGAAGCTTGCCTGAATGCCAACTTGGCAGAGGTGGAACTTCTGACAGAAATTCAGCCCTAGGCCTCCAAGGCACCCACCTGCCACTGAGCCCATCCAAATAGATGGTAGCGGGCAGTCTCGTTTAAGGAAGCAGTTACATCTACTCTTTTGCATACTTAATAACTGGAATGTTTATTTCAACTAAATGCATAATGTGTGCAGAGGCTGACACTGAAATCAACAAGTGTATGATCCTCGTGTGGTACAGAGGGTTAAGGCAGCAGAATGCAGTTGGAGGTTGCAAGTTCAATCCTCGCATGGTTCAGGTAGTTGGCTCAAGGTTGACTCAGCCTTCCATTCTTCTGAGGTTGGTAAAATGAGTACCCAGCTTGGTAAGGGGGTAATAAATAAATTACCTGAAAGCGCTGCGGAATAAATTGGTGCTATACAAATAACAAGAATTATTTTTTAAGTGGCTGAGAAATTAAGATTCTTATATTCATTTGGTCAATATTGGTTCTCTTTGGCGCTCTCTAGATAGTCTTCTTCTGGAACTGACAACAATCTCGTCTGCTAGCCCATGGAGATGGCCTCACCTTGTGGCCTCCTTCTTGCTTGGAGCAAACTTGTGCACATCTGTTCACCTGAAAAGTTAGTGTCTCTCTTTGCAAAAAGATGACGCGTTTCCCACTTCTGGTTGCCTCCTCCTCTTCCAAGCCCCTCGTACAAACTCTGTACATTGCAGGTTAAAAAAAATAGAGTTTAAACATATGATGGCCCAGTAATATAAATAAATGAATAACAGCTTTGATACTCCCCTCTCAAACTGAGTCCAAGGTATTTGTCCTGTGGACTGATAGGAAAACCATCCATCTGTGAAGGCCACAATGCTGAATAGGTTAACAGAGTACAGTGCCAAAAATGAAAAATATTCCTCCACCTGCTGTGTGCTTCTAAGCCAGAAGAGAAATACCATGTAAACGGCAAACTATTCTGCATTTTCTGTAGCATTTTGGTTTAAAAATCCAATAGCCATTACCCGAGGACTTGGATTGCAACTGTATGTGCCAGTCTTTGGCCTGAGACCATTCTCTGTGTTGTTGCTTTAGGGCCACACTGAAAGAATCTGACAGTGTTCAATAAAATGTTTTTCTGTTCAACTGCAACATGTGTATGCCCTACTTACATTAACAATACTATCCCTTATTAGATATCCACTTAGAAATATATTCTGCTCATTTTAGCACTTTGTGATATTTCCATTGCTGCGTACTGACAATCTAATGTATGCAGGAACTGTTTTTTGCAATTTCTTTCAGCTACGTTACTTCTTTGATGGAGGCGTGTAAAGGGATTAACTGTAGCTGCCCTCCATTTCTATAGGACCCATAGTAGCTGCAATAGATGCCTCCAGACTATTTATTACCATGGTCGAGCTCCCAAACAGGTTCCTAACTACAATATATAGGGCCCCAAAGTAGGCCTGAGAACACAGCAGGAAAACCTGGGCTCATTCCGGGACCCACTGTGATAATCAGGGTTATTGATTTGACCCTGGCTACTGCCCTTAGGAATACTGATTGTTTGTTTCTCTTGTCTGTTGATGTATAGCCCTCAGTTTTTATGTTTAAACTATTAAAGGTTAGGTTTTAAGGGTTCTTATCTGTGAAGGGCATACTTTACACTTGTCAGGCTAAATGGGGAGTCTTCAAATGCATAGGCCCACACATCAATATAATTTTATTTTAACCATATACCTAACCAAAAAAGAATTAGTTAAGTGATGTGCCAAAGTGGTCGAAACTGTTCCCTTCAACTCTATTAAAGCCTGCCTATGGACCTACAAAATCCGATTATGGAAGACTGTTGTGGTTTTAAGTTCTACTGTACCTATCATGCAAGTCTTATGTTAATGCCATACCTAAAGGGGGGTACCAGCATTGTTTTCAATCATGCTGTCATCACACATACTCTTCCAGAAAGTTCTATTATGAAGCGCCAACTCCTCTCTTCTATAATTGAGGAGGAGTTATTTGCTAGCCTCACTTTAAGTATCTTTGAATTGCATAGGGCAGTTGATAGCTGTGACAATGAGTGTTTAATACCAGATTACTTATTCTAGTCCTAAGCATCATGTTCTACTCTATTCATGTCTAGTTTATACAGTTAATGTGCTCTTTTTCCTTGGCTTTCTAGTGCAATCTGTGCTTCCTAGTCTGTTTGTCTTCTCATTCCTGGTTGCTTTCTGCCTGCCTTGGTTCATATTTCAGCATTGCTAACTAGCTTACCTTCTTCTCAGGGATAGTGTTTTTGACAGGAACACCAGTAGGGACTATTTAAGGACACTGCCATTTCTGGTTGAAGGATAGTGTCAAACAGTGATTAGGAGAAAATGTAGGGAGAACTATTGTTAGGGACAGCATTTCTTTGGTTATTATTTTGACTCTATAACATCTGGTCCTGTCTTCTCTACCCGTTTCATCATATTCATTATCATCAACCTTCTGCCCCTGTCATCTATTGGTGAGTCCCTAGTATCATTTGTACTTTACCATGCTGATATGTGCTACATATGTATATTTCTTGTGACATCTGGTTACACTATGCAGTTCTACTGTAAGTCCTGCATGCATCTGACCACTGGGAGACAAGGTTCATACCTAGGAAAGATGATTGCTAAAGATGAAGTTGAGTTCTGCCATTTACTATCCAGCTCGCATCGCATCGTTATAGGCAACAGTGCCAGGATGGATAGCAATATCATTTATTTTTTTTACAAAAGAAAATGATCCAAATGCAGACAGAGATCAGAAAGCTACTACTAAGTTTTTGGTTTTCAGTCTCACAAAAAGTTCCTCCATTTAAGTGGACCCTTTCAGCCTCAGGGCCATATAGCAATGCAGGAAAAAAATTAAATAGCTCAACTCCACTAATACAACAAATGGTTTTCCATATTAAACACAAAACCAAACAACTAACAACCACTTGTCTGTGAGTATGTGTGTGTGTGTGATCCTTATGCTCCACCCATGCTGATGTGATCACTTCGCTCCCTGGGGATGTCATCACTCCACCCCCTGGTGACATCATTGAAGGTCCTACAACATATATAAAACACAGAGTCTGACCGACAAAAGAACAACACAGTAAGGCCTCTTGAAAAGGGGAGGACAAAAATAACAAAATGAGAATGCAACTAAACCGCTATTATGTCAGACACTACTCAGCAGTCCTGACAGAACACAGTGACATACCTCCACCACAGAGATCCGGTGTAAAATATTGATATTTGTAGACCATACGAAATTATACTAAATAATTAATACAACGGGGGACAATGTACGGCTGCATATGGACCTAGATTACCTGGGGGCTTCAGTAGAAAAATGGCAAATGAAGTTCAACATTTATAAATGTAAGGCTTTGCACATGGGCAGGAGAAACGGATGTCACCAATATACACTAAATTGGGTACTGCTAGGAAAAAGTGAGATGGAAAAAGAACTGGGGATAATAGTTGACTGTAGACCTAACTGGAGCAATCAATGCCAGCCAGCTACTGCAGAGGCAAATAAAGTGTTGGGGTGTATTAAAAGAGGTATTGGGGCTATTGTCGAGAACATTACTCTAATTATATAAGGCACATGTTAGGTCTCCCAGTGTACAGTTCTGGACACCAGTACTCAGGAAGGACATTGCAGTGCTTGAGGGTGTTCAAAGAAGGGCAACTAAATTAATAAATGGAATGGGAGGACTGGAATACCCAGAGAGGTTATCAAAATTGGGATTATTCACCCTAGAAAAAAGACGGTTAAGAGGCAACCAAATGACTATATATAAATACAATAGGGGACGATACAAGGATCTCTCCCATGATCTTTTTACCATGATAGTAACAAGAGGGCATACTCTACGTCTAGAGGAAAGAAGGTTTCATCACCAAGACTCTCTGCTTCAGGACAAAGGGATGGCAAAATCGATAAAGAAGTTTAAGAGGGGACTAGACGTCTTTTTAGAGCACTGTGATGTTACAGGATATAGACATTAAATAACCAGAAGGGTTGTTGATTCGGGAAACTTCCGCGCTTAGAGTTAGGTAAGAACTTTTCAAATGTTGATCCAGGGATTATTTTGACTGCCATTATGGAGTTGGGAAGGAATTTTTCTCTCAAAATGGGGTAAATTGGCTTCTACCTCAGTTTTTTTTTGTATTCCTCCGGATCCCTCTGGGGTGTGGAAGCAGGCGGAACTGGATGGAAATTTGTCTTTTTTCAGCCTAGCATACTATGTTACTTTGTTACAACTAATATAAAAAGTGGTTTCTCCATATTCAACACAAAATATCACTTTTATCAACTTCTGCAGTCTCAGAAGCATTGAATAGAATAGAATCCCTCAAAAGAGCCTGACTTCTATACCGGAAAAGATCTTTGAACAAATTATTAAACACCAGTACCCTTAAGTGAGTCCCCATATCTTGTCAGAATATTCATATGATTGGGCCCAGCCAGCTGTCAAACGAACTAGTTGGACCCAATTTGCACGTCTTTTCATAGTTCATCCTAGCGCTCATATATGAATATACCTCAACCTCAGATACGTGATATATCTGCACCTTTAACGCTTTCACATTAAGTGACTTAACCTCGATTAGGGAGGATTATATGTATATGTTGAGTGTCGTTGTTTGTCCTAAGTTGAGTTGGCGTGGCCACCACTTTGTAATTTAACCATCCAAGAAGTGGATGAGACACCCCCAACAACTTTGTTCTATGTTGTGCCCTGAGTGTGGTTTTTAAGGATTATTAATAAAGGTTATTATTTTATTCTAAGTCACGTCTGTGAACAGTACTTGGATGAAAATGGAGTAATTAACCAGAGCCAGCATAGGTTTGTAACAAACAAGTCATGCCAGACGAATCTAATTTCCTTCTATGACAGAATCACTGACTGGATTGATCAGGGAAATGCGGTGGATATAGTATATCTTGACCTTAGTAAAGCATTTGACAAAGTATCTCATACCATACTTATTGAAAAAAATGACCAAATCTAGGATGGACAAGGCAACTGTTAGGTGGATTCAGAACTGGCTGAGTGATCGTACTCAAAGAGAGGTCATAAATGGCTGCATATCCAAGTGGAAGAATGTATCAAGTGGGGTACCACAAGGCTCTGTCCGAGGCCCAGTGTTGTTCAGCATTTTTATAAATGAACTGGAGGAGGGAATTGAGGGGGAACTGATCAAATTTGCCAACAACACAAAGCTAGGAGGGATAGCTAACACTAGGGAAGAGAGAGAGAGCATTCAAAAAGATCTAGAAAAGTTTGAACAGAAGGCGTCGACTTTCCACAAGTATACAAGCACACAGAAGCACTCACTTATCTGGCTCCCGTTACACAGCAGTCACAGCCACGATGATGTCACAGCTCTCCTCAGGTTGGATCCAAACCTGCTCCAAAGTGTTAAGTAATCAGCGTAATCAGAGGCAGCATCCACGGCAAGAATTTAGCAGTAAAAAGGAACTTTATTCCATCATTGTTCCGAATGTAGAAAAACAACAGGTGTAGTAAAACAGAGACATTTCGATCCAATAGGATCTTTATCAAGCTTATATAGCATACCCACATGTACATCTTAAATAGGGATAACAATTAAGATCAATTACCATCAGCCAGGGGAATGTCATCAGCCAGCGTCTGGGAAGCCATGTCATCATTCTGGGCCACGGGAATCACTCGGCACAGCAGCTAATCAGATGTGTCATCGGCCCATCCCTCCCCGGGAACTCCAGTAACCATCACGTCTATATTGCGAACCGCGGAGACTTCCGGCTCTTGCGCAACCTGTTACCAGGGCTGCAACTAACAGAATGGTATTTAACAATGAGAAATGCAAAGCCCTACATCTTGGCAAGAAAAATGAAAAAAGCACATACAGAATGGGAGGAATTGGACTAAGCAGCACATGTGAAAAAGACTTGGGTATACTAATAATATCAGAGACTAAACATGAGTCAACAATGTGATGCAGCAGACAAAAAGGCAAACACAATTCTTGGATGTATTAAGAGAAGCATAGAGTCTAGATCACATGAGGTAATTATCCCCCCCTACTCTTCCTTAGTCAGACCTCATCTGGAATACTGTGTCCAGTTTTGGGCACTCCACTTTAAAAAAGACATAAATTAACTGGAGCAAGTTCAGACAAGAGTTACCAAGATGGTGAGCGATCTACAAATCATGTCCTATGAGGAACGGTTAAAGGATCTGGAAATGTTTAGCTTGCAAAAAAAGAAGACTGAGAAGAGATTTAATAGCTGTCTACAAATATCTGAAGGGCTGTCATAGTGCAGAGAGATCAGCCCTATTCTCATCTGCACAAGGAAAGACTAGAAGCAATGGGATGAAAGTGAAAGGGAGGAGACACAGATTAGATATTAGGAAAAACTTTTTGACAATGAGGGTGATGAATGAGTGGAACAGGTTACCATGGGAGGTGGTGAGATCTCCTTCAATGGAAGTGTTTAATCAAAGGCTGGACAAATATTTGTCTGGGATGATTTAGTGAATCCTGCAGTGAGCAGGGGCTTGGACCCGATGACCCTTGAGGGCCTTTCCAACTCTACCATTCTATGAAGAGCACGCATTTGTAAATCCCGTCTCAAGCATACCTGATGCAACTAATTAAGGGCTTCATTAGTTGCATCTGGTGTGCTTGAGATAAAACACATCAATTACCTGGACTGGCTAGGGCTTTGTCGACTGTGACATTTGACTGCATGTTAGTAATATGGCTGAAAACTGGTCCAAAAACTTAAGAGAAGAAATTATTGCCTTGCAAAAACAAGGAAAAGGATACGAAAATATAGCAAAGGCACTGGATGTTCTTAAAGATATAGTTGGAAGCATAGTACATAAGTTAAGATTTAAAGGGACACTGGCTATATTGCCTGGAGATAGCAGAGACAGGAAGCCATCACCGGCTGCCACCATATTCCTGAGCAGGTAGGTGGTCAAAAACCCTTAAGTGAATGCACAAGACTTGGTGGCAGCAGGCAGTGATGGTCTTCATGCCAAAACTTCAAGATGTACACCTCTGTGGACCCAAAAGTACAAGAAGAGTCAACTCCAATATGCTCAAAACCATATCAATAAGTCCCAGAAGTTTTTGGAAACAAAATTGGAACTTTTCAGGCCTATAGATCAGCAGTATGTCTGGAAGAAGAAGAAGAAGAATGAAACATATGCTGAAAAAATAACCCTGCCTACTGTGAAGCATGGCAGTAGCTCGGTGATGATCTGGGGCTGCTTTGTTTCCTCTGGCACTGGAAACTTGCAGTATGTGGAGGGCAAGATTGATTCAATCAAGTATTATGCCTTCTGTGAGGAAGCTGATGCTTGGGTGTCATTTGACTTTCTAACAGGACCTAATCCCAAGCATTCCTCAAAGTCCACCAAGGCTTGGCTTTAGAAGAAGTCTTGGAAGATTCTGTGGTGGCTGTCACAGTCAACTGACTTGAAAATCAAAAAAAATCTTTGGTGGAATGTGAAGAAGGTGGTTAGTGAAGTATAGGGCATTGCTCATGAAGAATGGGCTAAGATTCCTCAGGAACATTATCAAAAGTTATAGTTTGGCTATGCCCCAGGTCTGCTGCAGGCACTAACAACAAAAACATGCTCTGCTAAGTACTAAAGAGACTTGTCATAAAGAGGTTGAATAATTCTGAGACTGCAGTAATCATTAATAGTGACATTTTGGAGAAAACCCTTGTAATTTTAGGTGTGTTGAACTATTTATATTGTTCTTGCTTGATTTAATTAACAATGAGGGAGTGGGGGGTGGGGTGGAACATTTTGATTGTAACTACCATATTTCCCCCAAAATAAGACACTGTCTCATATTAAATTTTGCCCCAAAAGAGGCACAGTGTCTTATTTTCAGGGGTGCGGTGAAGGGGTCACTCACCTCGCTGCCGGCGTCTGTATGCCCCGCTATGGTCTCCCCAGGGCTGCTGCAGTCTACTTTGTAATTCTCCCCGTTGTCAGAGGATTCTCTCTCTGCTAAATGGGGATTTGAATTCCACTGGGTCCAGCAAGTGGGCGCTGTAATTGGATAGAGCGCCAACCAATTACAGCCAGTGCTCAATGAACCAATCACAGCTATTCAGTGAAGTCATTCACTGACTGGCTGTGAATGATCAAGAGCTGGCTGTGATTGGCTGGCGCTCGATCCAATTACAGCGCTCACTTGCTAGACCCGGGGGAATTCGAATCCCAGTTTAGCAGAAAGAGAATCCTCTGACAACAGGGAGGATTACAAAGCAGACTGCCGCAGTGCCGAGGAGACCATAGCGTGGGTCACATACGCTGGCTGCGAGGTGTGTATTGCGGTTTGTTTATATTCCCCTAGTTTAGCTAGGGCTTATTTTCGGGGGTGGGGGCTTATAAGACCCCCTGAAAATCAGGATAAGGCTTATTATCAGGGTAGGTCTTATTTTCAGAGAACATGTTATGTGCCTATGATCACAGCATAAATAAAAAGACTTTCCTAAATAGATGCAATCTTAGTAAAGTACAATAGTATCACAGTGGACATTTTTTAGGCTTGACTGACAAGGTATAATGAACATTCATAGATTATACTGCTACAGGACTTGAAGGCTTTTTGAGGACATCAGGTTAATATACTAAACAAACATTTACTCCATAAGCCAGCGCCCTTTTTACTTAAAGAATTAAACTGGATTAGGTTCCAGACATACCTCACATGGATTCCACAAGGATGACCTTTTCCAGGACAGAATATAGACCCTTTTACTGAATGTTTGTTATATTAGCTCAGAAGAAAATATCCTTCACAAACAAGGATTCAAGTAGGAAAGTAGTAAGTCAAATCTGCCTTATACCTTCCTATATACAGAGTAGATGGACAGCATTTTTAAAGTGCCAGTTTATCTCCTTCTCCTTAGGGTTGAACCTGCAATGTTTGAGTTGGTGACCCTAAAAACACTACAGAATTTCCATCTGGAACCATAGGCTCGTACCCTACGTTTTTTACCCAGTGCTCCTGAATTCTCACGCTCCACCATTGGTCCAGGGTTTCTTCAGATCTGTGAGGAACCCTCCACTATGAAGATGATGATGGTGTAGGTTGTGCCATTTGATTATTCATTCATGCACTTTCTTCTTACAAGGTATGTACATCCAGTGCAACCAGTATCTCAAATTATATGAATATGTGTGCGACATAACAATGAATATCATTTACTATGGATGAAGAGCCTAATATAACTGTGTGAGATGTGCAAGCTATATGGGATACAACTTAGAGAGGTGATGATTTCTTTCTTCTATTCAGCAATTTCAACCAGCTATTGTCTGTGTATAAGAAACTAATTTAAAAAAGGACACTGTACACTCGCTCTACTATTCCTTATGGGCACATCCTGTGTACTTGACCTACTTGCATGGAGTAAGCGTACTGATTCATAAAAACATCCCTTTCAGATGTGATTTTGAGGAAGGGGAAGCTGGGGGTCACTTTTTAACTGGTCAACCAATTTTTACAAAAGTCATGTTACTGAAATAAAATTAGTCATTTCTTGTCAATTGTTATGTGCTCCACACGGAAATGCTAAATTGGCTCAATTTTTTGTAATATGCAATAATTGTTTACATCACAAAATGCATGCCAATAGTAATAGGCCTATGGCTTATATCCTCAAAACGAGAGCCAATAAAAACTTTTCATGGTCATATTCATGCTCAGCGCACCAAGATACTACAGGGTAGGACCTTTTTAAGTCAGTGACAATTTCAGTGTTGACCAGTGTTAGGGCACAGGAATCATCATCTTATGGGGCAACATTGAAAAGGTCTAACAGTTCTTTGTCTCCAGAATTTCATCTTTCCCTATAACCATTTTTCTTCTATTTCAAAAATCTGTTTGCTTCTAAGCTAAGTGGGGATCATGAAGATCTTTATGAATATTTAGCTCAAGTACAACCACCAATTTTGTCTGATGATCAAAGTGTAATATTAGAGGCCCCTTTGACATTGAATGAGTTAAAGGATGCAGTAACAACACCCCCCTAATGAAAGAGTGCCCTTCCAAACACATTTATTTAAACACTATCAAGATATGCTTCTACCTAATATGCTATCAGTTTTTAATTAATCACTGCACAAAGGCATACATCCACCATCAGTGAGAGATGCTAGTGGTATCTTAATACCTCATCTGGGAAGGGATTTGGCTCTTTTTCCATTCTTATTGTCCAATATCTTCATTGAGAACTGATGTGAAAGTTCTGGCGATGGTACTTGCAAACAGTTTACTTTTGGTTCTGACTCATTTAATACATAAGGATCAGTCCGGCCTTACACCACATAAATCATCTGCTAAGAACCTAAGGAGAGCTATATTTGAGTCTCCAGGTGGACCATCAAGTCAGTGGAGGCCGGGCTGTTTTTTCACTCGACGCTGCCAAAACTTTTGGGATTATTTATGGGCTGTTCTTTTTGGCATGGGTTCAACTGCTTTCTTCAAAGCCAGGGGCAAGAGTGAGTGTAATGTTTATATATCTGGATGGATGGTGTTATAGAAAGGAACAAGGCAGGGGTGTCCCCTGTTCCTTCTTATCTTTAGCCCCTGCCTGGTTTAATAAGTCAATCACCTGATAAGCTTGGATTGCTGTATGGAAAAATTGAGGAATGTGTTTCATTATATGAGATGATCTGTTGTTGTATACGAGGGGATGTGAGTAAACCTGTGGTTCTTATTATGTCTATTTTGAAAGATTAGTAAGATGCCAGGTTTTACTATCAATTTAGGGAAATCGGTGATTCTTCCTTTAGATCCCTTACAGATGGATATTTCATTGGAACATACTCAACTTCAGATGGTGAGGGAATTAATATTTTTGGGAGTTGTGGTATCTTCTAACCCCCGAGACTTTATTTCTGTCAAATTGCTTCCAATGATACGAAAGTTTGAAGATGCCACAACTCCTTAATATACTTCACAATTCTCTGGCTTGTGATCCTTCATAAATCTTTTTTAGAGTTCATATGTAGAGATGAGCGAACGTACTCGTCCGAGCTTGATGCTCGGGCGAATACTAGCGTGTTCGGGATGCTCGTTACTCGTAACGAGTACCACGCGATGTTCCGGTTACTTTCAGTTTCCTCTCTGAGACGTTAGCGCGCTTTTCTGGCCAATTGAAAGACAGGGAAGGCATTACAACTTCCCCCTGTGACGTTCAAGCCCTATACCACCCCCCTGCTGTGAGTGGCTGGGGAGATCAGGTGTCACCCGAGTATAAAAATCGGCCCCTCCCGCGGCTTGCCTCAGATGCCTTGTGAGTTAGCTGAGGGACAGTGATGCTGGTGCCGGAGCTGCTGTAGGGAGAGTGTTAGTAGTGAGTGTAGGCTTCAAGAACCCCAACGGTCCTTCTCAGGGCCACATCTATCCATGTGCAGTACTGTGGAGGGTGCTGTTAGCAGTGTTGCACAATTTTTTTTTTCAAAATCGGCTGTCTGCAGAGCATTGCGCCCTGCAGTAATACTACAGGGACAGAAGTGGTGGTTAGGCAGGGAGAGTGTTAGGAGTGAGTGTAGGCTTCAAGAACCCCAACGGTCCTTCTTAGGGCCACATTTAACCGTGTGCAGTACTGTGCAGGCTGCTGTTAGCAGTGTTGCATATTATTTTTTTTCAAAATCGGCTGTGCAGAGCATTGCGCCCTGCAGTAATACTACAGGGAAAGAATTGTGTAGGCAGGGCCAGAAGACATATATTATTGATTGAATATAGTCAGTGGGCCTTTTCTTTTTAAAAAAAGGAAAAAATTCTATGTGCCCTGCCTCTGTCAGTCCTCAGCGTTCTGGGTACGTGTGTGGTGGGTGGAAATAGTAAACAAATCATACGCAGCCAGCTACGTTTAACAGCAGGCTTGCGCAAATTTATTTCCTGCCTTCCTGGGAAAAATCACCGCTCTGCTGCACTTCATATAACTGCATTTCTGTGGAACAGATTTCTTATCTGATTGAATATAGTCAGTGGGCCTTCTCTTTTAAAAAAAAGGGAAACATTCTATGTGCCCTGCCTCTGTCAGTCCTCAGCGTTCTGTGTGCGTGTGTGGTGGGTGGAGATAGTAAAGAAATCATACGCAGCCAGCTACGTTTAACAGCAGGCTTGCGCAAATTTATTTCCTGCCTGGGAAATCAAATCACTGGTAATACACCATGCTGAGGGGTAGGGGTAGGCCTATAGGACGTGGACGCGGGCGAGGACGCAGAGGCCCAAGTCAGGGTGTGGGCACAGGCCGAGCCAGTGCGGTGGCCAGGGGTAGAGGCAGGGCCAGACCGAATAATCCACCGACTGTTTTCCAAAGCGCCCCCTCGCGCCATGCCACCCTGCACAGGTCAAGGTGCTCTACGGTGTGGCAGTTTTTCACAGAGACGCCTGACGACCGACGAACAGTGGTGTGCAACCTTTGTCGCGCCAAGATCAGCTGGGGAGGCACCACCAACAGCATGCGCAGGCATATGATGGCCAAGCACCCCACAAGGTGGGACGATGCCCGTTCACCGCCTCCGGTTTGCACCACTGCCTCTCCCCCTGTGCCCCAACCTGCCACTGAGATCCAACCCCCCTCTGAGGACACAGGCACTACCGTCTCCTGGCCTGCACCCACACCCTCACCTCCGCTGTCCTCGGCCCCATCCAGCAATGTCTCTCAGCATAGCGTCCAGACGTCGCTAGCGCCACAGTTTGAGCGCAAGCGCAAGTACGACGCCACGCACACGCACGCTCAAGCGTTAGCACATTGCAAAATTGTTCAGCCTAGAGATGCTGCCGTATAGGCTTGTGGAAACGGAGGCTTTCAAAAGCATGATGGCGGTGGCGGCCCCGCGCTACTCGGTTCCCAGTCGCCACTACTTTTCCCGATGTGCCGTCCCAGGCCTGCACGACCACGTCTCCCGCAACATTGTACGCGCCCTCACCAACGCGGTTACTGCCAAGGTCCACTTAACAACAGACACGTGGACAAGCACAGGCGGGCAGGGCCACTATATCTCCCTGACGGCACATTGGGTGAATTTAGTGGAGGCTGGGACAGAGTCAGAGCCTGGGACCGCTCACATCCTACCCACCCCCCGAATTGCGTGCCCCAGCTCGGTGGTGGTATCTGCGGGGGTGTATGCTTCCTCCACTAAACCACCCTCCTCCTCCTCCTACGCAACCTCTGTCTCGCAATCAAGATGTGTCAGCAGCAGCAGCACGTCGCCAGCAGTCGGTGTCACGCGGCGTGGCAGCACAGCGGTGGGCAAGCGTCAGCAGGCCGTGCTGAAACTACTCAGCTTAGGAGAGAAGAGGCACACGGCCCACGAACTGCTGCAGGGTCTGACAGAGCAGACCGACCGCTGGCTTGCGCTGCTGAGCCCCCAACCGGGCATGGTCATGTGTGACAACGGCCGTAAGCTGGTGGCGGCTCTGCAGCTCGGCAGCCTCACGCACGTGCCATGCCTGGCCCATGTGTTTAATTTGGCGGTTCAGCGCTTTCTGAAAAGCTACCCCCACTTGTCATACCTGCTCGGAAAGGTGCGCCGGATCTGCGCACATTTCCGCAAATCACACACGCACGCTGCCACCCTGCGGACCCTGCAACATCGGTTTAATCTGCCAGTGCACCGACTGCTGTGCAACGTGCCCACACAGTGGAACTCTATGCTCCACATGTTGGCCAGACTCTATGAGCAGCGTAGAGCTATAGTGGAATACCAACTCTAACTTGCGCGGCGCAGTGGGAGTCAGCCTCCTCAATTATTTACAGAAGAGTGGGCCTGGTTGGCAGCCATCTGCCAGGTCCTTGGAAAATTTGAGGAGTCTACCCAGGTGGTGAGCGGCGATGCTGCAATCATTAGCGTCACCACTCCTCTGCTATGCATCTTGAGAAGTTCCCTGCAAAGCATAAAGGCAGACGCTTTGCGCTCGGAAACAGAGCCGGGGGAAGACAGTATGTCGCTGGATAGTCAGAGCAACCTCATGTCTATATCTCAGTGCGTTCAGGAGGAGGAGGAGGAGGAGGAGGGGGAAGAGACAGCTTGGCCCACTGCTGACGGTTACCCATGCTGCTTGCCTGTCATCCTTTCAGCGTGTATGGCCTGAGGAGGAGGAAGAGGAGGAGGAGGAGGATCCTGAAAGTGATCTTCCTAGTGAAGACAGCCATGTGTTGCGTACAGGTACCCTGGCACACATGGCTGACTTCATGTTAGGATGCCTTTCTCGTGACCCTCGCGTTACACGCATTCTGGCCACTACGGATTACTGGGTGTACACACTGCTCGATCCACGGTATAAGGAAAGCCTTTGCACTCTCATTCCCGAAGAGGAAAGGGGTTCGAGAATGATGCTATACCACAGGGCGCTGGTGTACAAACTGATGGTAAACTTCCCATCCGACAGCGCTAGTGGCAGAAGGCGCAGTTCCGAGGGACAGGTAGCAGGGGAGGCGCAGAGATCAGGCAGCATGTACAGCGCAGGCAGGGGAACACTCTCCAAGGCCTTTGCCAGCTTTATGGCTCCCCAGCAAGACTGTGTCACCACTCCCCAGTCAAGGCTGAGTCGGCGGGAGCACTGTAAAAGGATGGTGAGGGAGTATGTAGCCGATCGCACGACCGTCCTCCGTGACGCCTCTGCCACCTACAACTACTGGGTGTCGAAGCTGGACACGTGGCCTGAACTCGCGCTGTATGCCCTGGAGGTGCTTGCTTGTCCTGCGGCTAGCGTCTTGTCAGAGAGTGTGTTTAGTGTGGCTGGGGGAATCATCACAGATAAGCGTACCCGCCTGTCAACCGACAGTGCCGACAGGCTTACACTCATCAAGATGAACAAAGCCTGGATTTCCCCAGACTTCTCTTCTCCACCAGCGGACAGCAGCGATACCTAAGCAATACGTATTATGCACCCGCGGATGGAAGCATCGTTCTCTCTCACCATCCAAAACGGGGACATTTCTGCTTCATCAATCTGTGTATAATATTCCTCCTCCTCCTCCTGCTCCTCCTCCTGAAACCTCACGTAATCATGCTGAACGGGCAATTTTTCTTAGGGCCACAAGGCTCAGTCATATAATTTTTCAAAACAATTTTTATACGTTTCAATGCTCTTAAAAGCGTTGAAACTTTAACTTGAACCAATTTTTCGTTAAACTGGGCTGCCTCCAGGCCTAGTTACCACTTAAGCCACATTAACCAAAGCGATTAATGGGTTTCACCTGCCCTCTTGGTTGGCCATGGCCAATTTTTTGGATGTACATTAGTACTGTTGATACAGCAATTTTTGTGGGCCCTCGCCTACAGTGTAATCAAATGAATTTTTAGCCCACCTGCATTACAGCTGATGTTACATCCGCTGTGTTGGGCAATGCAATGGGATATTTTTATGTACCGCCGGTGGGTTCCAGGGAGCCACCCATGCTGTGGGTCCACAGAGAATTATAAATGCATCTGTTTCCACTTCTAAAGAACCCCAGTCAGACTGGGGCATGCAGTGTGGGCCGAAGCCCACCTGCATTAAGCACGACATTACTACCTCAGCTGTGTTGGGCAATGCAATGGGATATTTTTATGTACCGCCGGTGGCTTCCTGGCACCCACCCATGCTGTGGGTCCACAGGGACTTCACAATAGGGAGTTGTACCTGCCTGTGTCTATGAATTAAAAAGCCAGGTCTGACTGGGGCATGCAGACACCTTGACAGAATGAATAGTGTGTGGCACATAGGTTCCCCATTGCTATGCCCACGTGTGCAGCTCCTGATGGCGGTGGCACAGGATTATATTTCTCATTGCTTCTGTACAGCATTGTGGGCTATCGCCCCACCCCTTTTAAAGAGGGTCGCTGCCTAGCCGTGCCAACCCTCTGCAGTGTGTGCCTGCAGTCCCTCGTCATGGCAGACGCACTTATAAATAGACATGAGGGTGGTGTGGCATGAGGGCAGCTGAAGGCTGCGCAGGGACAGTTTGGTGTGCGCTGTGGACACTGCGTCGTGCAGGGGGGAGGGGGGTTGGGCAGCATGTAACCCAGGAGAAGTGGCAGCGGAGTGTCATGCAGGCAGTGATTGTGCTTTGTTGGAGGTAGTGTGGTGCTTAGCTAAGGTATGCATTGCTAATGAGGGCTTTTCAGAAGTAAAAGTTGTTGGGAGGGGGGGGGGCCACTCTTGCCGGTATTGTGGCTTAATAGTGGGACCTGGGAACTTGAGATGCAGCCCAACATGTAGCCCCTCGCCTGCCCTATCCGTTTCTGTGTCGTTCCCATCACTTTCTTGAATTGCCCAGATTTTCACAAATGGAAACCTTAGCGAGCATCGGCGATATACAAAAATGCTCGGGTCGCCCATTGACTTCAATGGGGTTCGTTACTCGAAACGAACCCTCGAGCATCGCGATAATTTCGTCCCGAGTAACGAGCACCCGAGCATTTTGGTGCTCGCTCATCTCTATTCATATGATATTTAGGTGTTTATTGTGGAATAAGAAATCCGTTGGAATTAAATTGGAGACCCTTCAAAGGGATAAACCGTCTGGTGGCTTGGTAATTCCAAATGTTTGTATATATTTTTTGCCATCTCTATAGCAAAAGTTGATGAGAAAGAAATAGGGTGGGGTTGAATGGTAGATTAGTTTCTAAAATGACAGGTTGTAATCCCCCTACAATGGTATGTTAGAAAGGAATGAAAGGACGACAAAATGGACTATATCCGACAACTACTTAATGAATAATTAATTAAATAAATGTAAGCAAATTTTACAACCATTGCTTAGGTGGTAAATAGGAAAAGTAAAGGAGCCGCAATTTGTTTATTCACTTCTAAGTGCAAAAATAAGTGACCCCCTACGTTATGTAACTAATACAACACATCTGTACTGCACAAATGTGAAATTTGGCTTGGCCATTGTTTATGTCCCAAATAGGAAAAGTAAATGGTTCCCAAGTTGATTATTCAATTCAAGTGCAAAAGTAAGTGACCCCCTATGTAATGTAACTAATAACACACATCGATACTGCACAATCGTGAAATTTGGCCTGAGCATTCTTTACATCCTAGATAGGAAAACCAAAGGGGTCACAACATCAATATTCAATTTTAAGCATGAAAAACTGTGAAAATCCACGAAACATGAGATAATTCTTTTCTCAGAAACTATAAAGCCTAGGAAAGATTTGCAAGAGGACAGTACTTACCTGTCTGGATCCGCTGCGTGGCTGTGTGGGTCCCTCCATCTACTCCACTGCAGATGTGGGCACGTGTGCCAGCATGTGGGTGAGTGTGCCGGGTGCCGCACATGTGCATTGGAGTTTTTTTTTTTTAAATCTCCTCCTTTCCCGCGGGAACCGCGGCACGTCCGGAGCTGTGAGTCGCTCAAAGTGTCACACAGCTCTAGGTCCCCCACAGCACAGCCACTAGCAGTCAATTAGCTAAAAGTGCTGCCCTCAGGAGCTAATCAGGGCCACCGACCCCTCAGCCAATCAGCGCTGCCACTCAGCGCTGAACCAGCCAATCATAGCCATCGCTTCCTGGAGACGGAAATTATGATTCACGCAACCAGGAAGTGAGGACGGCAGGCAGGAGCAATGCAGAGGATTGTGGGCAGGAGTGTCAAAAAGCATCAGGAGAGTGGGCAGGAGTGACAGGACAGCAGGCAGGAGAGGCAGAGAGTGTCAGGACAGCGACAGGAGCAGCAGAGAGTGACAGGACAGCGGGAAGGAGTGGCAGAGAGTGCGAGGACAGTGGTCAGGACCACAGCTGAGCTGTCACCTTCTTCAGTGATAGCACCTGGAACGGCCTGCACCTGCCACACCCCACCTTTCTAAGCCACTACCTCCTGGCACTAGCTGTCCTCCTGTCAGACACATCTCTCTTCCCCTGCTGTTCCCCCTGGCACTAGCTGTCCTCTTTTCATACTCATCTTTCTTCTCCTGCTGTTCCTTCTGGCACTAGCTATCCTCCTGTTAGACATCTCTCTTTTCCTGCTGTTCCTCCTGGCACTATCTGTCCTCCTGCTGTACCAATCTCTCTTCTCCTGCTGTTCCTCCTAGCACTTGCAGTCTTCCTGTTAGACACATCTCTCTTTTCCTGCTGTTCCTCCTGGCACTATCTGTCCTCCTGTTTTACCAATCTCTCTTCTCCTGCTGTTCCTCCTGGCACTTGCAGTCTTCCTGTTAGACACATCTCTCTTTTCCTGCTGTTCCTCCTGGCACTAGCTGTCCTTCGGTGCAGTTCCTATTTCTGGCCATCCCTTCAACACAACAGCTGCAGGATCCATCTGCCAGTCCCAAGTAAAGGTTGGCAGGAGTATAGCTCTTCCTTCTCAGGTGTCCAATAGCAATTTCACATGACTTCTCCAGAAGGTGTCTCTTCCTTTCAGCACCTCTCACATAGACTGCAAAGATCAGGAGGCGGCTTAGTCCAACCCAATGACGCATCTTATTGGCTGACACCTTTCCCTTCAGTGCGATTACTGCTCACTACTATTGTCAATCACCTCCTTCTCGCTTCAATCCTTACGGCTCCCAGGAAGTTACACCACAGGGTCTGTAATTGACAGCTGCTGGCAGGCATCAGAGTCCCAGGGGATGACAGGACGAGGCTGGAGGGCTGTCAGTGAGTAGATCACTGATGTCCATGCAATGGAGACACTAGGGAGTCACAAGAGCTGGTTATCATAGGACCACAACTGAACCGTCACATCCCTCAGTGATAGAACCTGGTGCGGCCCCGCACCTGCTGCTCCCCACTTCCTATGCCACTGGGAGGATTTTCCTTTACAGAATTGGCTCTAGAAAAGCCTCAACATTTTACGGTACCGCCAATGGGGAAAAACAATGCAGCTTAAACTGTACCATAGTATATAAAACTTCACAAAAAAACTGCAACAAAAGTTGATATTCATTTTAAACCAGTAGCATGTGCAACTATGCTGCGGAATGGTTGCCAATTTTCTCTATTGAATTTCATGGGATGTCACTTTAAAACTCTACAACAAAAGCAGATGCAAATGTGGATCCACAGCAAAAGGTGGACATTTATTAAAATTTATTCTATTTTTGATCCAACTTTTTTTAATGATCATGAATGTATATTTGTTCTGACAGAGGCAAACTTAAAGGGAACCTGTCATGTCCTCTAAGTCCCATAACCTACGTTATTAGGCTCAAAGGTGAAGGAATGGGGAGTCCAGGAAGCTGTGTTTAATACACACTGGGTGTCCCATTCTTGCACTATTGCAGGGAGCTGGATCTTGTTATTGGTGGTGAGGGGAGGAAGTGTAATAGATGGCTTCATTTCAATTGAAATCATTACTATTGCAGCTCTGACTGAGGAGCCAGAAGAATAATAGCAGGCATCACCAGGGCCTGATCGGTGGGGAACCCACCAATCAATACCCCTTTAAGAATGGGTCACCACTCATGGACCAGTGCTATGTACTTTTGCCCACAGGTTAACATTTGCCAGCCAGCCCCTGACCATGTCTACCATTGTGAAGCATAGCCTTTTCTTTTTTTAATGGTCTGTGAATGTCTGGAAAGTGAGGATACCGATTGCTGGAGTTTGGAGAGAGGAATGTTGTCTAATTCTTGTCTGATGTAGGATACTAGCTGCTCTACAGACATGGGTCTTCTTCGATGGATTTTTCACGTCATAATGCGCAAAATGATTTCAATTAGTGAAAGGTCTGGACTGCTCAGCATTGATAGTGCATTTCAAGATGTGTAAGCTGCCCATTCCATAGGCAGTAATGCAACCCATACCATCAGAGATGCAGGCTTTTGAACTGTCAGCTGATAATAAGCTGGATGGTCTCTCTCCTTTGAGTCTGAAGTACGCGGCGTCTGTGGTTTCCAAAAAGAATTAGAAATTTGGATTCATCTGACCACAGAACAATTTTTTCCTTTTTGCCTCATTCCATTTTAATTGATCTTTGGCCCAGAGAAGACACCAGCGTTTCTGGATTGTATTGATATATGACTTGTTCTTTGCATGATACAGCTTTAACTTGTATTTTTGGATTGCACCATGAACTATATTTACAGATAATGAATTGTGAAAGTATTCCTGAGCCCATGCAGTGGTTTGAATTACAGAATCACGCCTGTTTATAATGCAGTGACTCCTGAGGGCCCGTAGATCTCATGCATCCAGTATTGGCCGTTGGCCCTGTCTCTTGTGCACATGAATTTCTCCAGATTCCCTGAATCTTTTGATGATATTATGTACTGTAGATGGTCGAATATTCAAAGTTTTTGCAATTTTACGTTGAGGAACATTTTTCTGAAATTGTTCCACAATTTTTAGATGCAGTTTTTTTATTGAAAAAGTGAACAGGAACTTTTCCCTTAATATCAAGCTTGGCCACAGCAGTGAGAATGGAGCTGTCTGCTTCCTGTAGAAATCAGCTCATTGCACGAGTGCATCAGCCCAGCAAACAGCTGATCAACAGGGGTTATGGGCAGCAGAGCTCCCCTGTTCCACTATTAAGGCCCATTTAGGCCTTAGTCACACGGGCGCATCGGCACCCGTACACCGGCGCCGATGCGCCCGTGTGACTAAGGCCTTACATGGACAATTATCATGCAAAATTCGTTTAAATGAATGAAAAGGCATGATAATTGTTATATCTCAATGCAAAACATTGTGTACTATTCATTTACTCTTCGTTATCGCTCATTTTCAACCTGCATAAAAATCATCGCTGGATCGCTGACTTCTCGCTGCATGTAAAAACTCCCTGCTCAGCACGTCACATAGAATGTGGCAAGAAGCCAGCGAGAAGTCAGCAATACTCAGCAGTGATCTGCCTGTCTAACTGCTCTGCATGAGCACTAACAACTAGTGGTGATGTCACCTGCTAGTGCAGTCGTTTAGACGGGCAGATCGTCCCGTCTAAATGAAGCATTGATAGGCCATTAATAGTTCCCAACTCGACAACCCTGTTAATAAACCAGCTGCATGTAATGTCACGGAGCTCGCTGCTTCCCAGCAAGTAGTGGTTCTCGGTCTCTTAACTGATCCACCATGTGATGAGTCCACAGGACTTGTCTGCCCTACCTAAAGCGTATGTGGAGTCAAACCTGAAAACTAGTGAGCTTCTATTGGTAGCCACAGACCTAACCCTACATTCATTAATTAGATGTGTTCCATTATTGTCTGAGGAAGAACCCTGCGTTGGTTCGAAAGCTCGCTATAACATCATGTATTTTTGTTAGCCATTGAAAGGTATCATATCTACAAGATTCCTTGGTTTCTCTCACTGAGAACAATCACACTTAGCTCTACTGGCTAACACGGTACCAAACCTTTTTCGTTTTACCCCTGGAACAATTATGAGCTTTCTAGAACTGCCCACCACTTGATTACATAGTGTAGGCACAGCAACGTGTTTGTATGAACAGTTTTGCATGGTCCTGCAGCTCGATCCATTCACCTAAATGGGACTAAATGTGATGAGCAGCTACAGTTCCATGCATGGACAACTGCATAGTCTGTATAAACCATGAAGAGGATGCAGTGCGTGCAGGCCTTCTAATGATATTCCATCAACATCCCCAGACAACTTTAACTCATGCGGAACATTATGGAAAAACACCAGTTGCAGCCAAGCAATCCTCATAGCATGCCAGAAAGAGAAGGCAGAGTGTCACCGGAGATGGGTGAGGCAAGTATCAAGTAGTCACAAAAGATGTACCAAAGAGTCCTGCCAAGAGATTCCAAAAGGTTAGAATCCTTTCAACTTGTGCCAAGTGGCAAATATCACCAACAATGTATAACATTTCTCCTGCTAACCTCAAAATTAGAAGGCTTGGTGAGTCGGTCTGAAAAACTTTGTTCCGATTCCACACGTATACTCCAATGACTTGCTCTGCAGTCAGGCTGATTGACTACTTGGTCAAACTGAAGGAGTCTTCCAAAGTTTAGCATTTAAGGGATGTATTTAGAATATGCCATCACAGTCTGGTGGTGGTATTAGAGCTGTACATAGATGACCTCCACCTGGGCCAATGAATTACAGTCGAAGAGCTTGCTCTGTAATACTTCATGGCACTCAGCGCAAAAATACATGAACCACAAACCATCCCTGGGTGATGCAATCATTGAGCTATCAATCATTTGATTGAAGAGGTATTGGTATTCTACCAGATCTTTTTACCCACGGTGACCTCATGTGATATTTTTAAGTTGCGATGCAGGTGAATAGAAAATATAAATGTAAGTGCATTATTGAGTTTGTTGTTTTGGTAATCCCCTTCTTCTCAGGGAGTACAAAAAAATGCAGTAAAACACCCTTAAAAAAATCTTTAATTATAACTTAAAGGGGTTGTCCCGCGGCAGCAAGTGGGTCTATACACTTCTGTATGGCCATATTAATGCACTTTGTAATGTACATTGTGCATTAATTATAAGCCATACAGAAGTTATAAGAAGTTTTTCACTTACCTGCTCCGTTGCTGGCGTCCTCGTTCCCATGGAGCCGACTAATTTTCGCCGTCTAATGGCCAAATTAGCCGCGCTTGCGCAGTCCGGGTCTTCTTCTGTTCTCAATGGGGCTCCGTGTAGCTCCGCCCCGTCACATGCCGATTCCAGCCAATCAGGAGGCTGGAATCGGCAATGGACCGCACAGAAGCCCTGCGGTCCACGGAGGGAGAAGATGCCGGCGGCCATCTTCAGCCGGTAAGTAAGAAGTCACCGGAGCGCGGGGATTCAGGTAAGCGCTGTGCGGATTTTTCTTTAGGTCCCTGCATCGGGGTTGTCTCGCGCCGAACGGGGGGGGGGGGGGGGGGTTTGAAAAAAAAAAAAAAACGTTTCGGCGCGGGACAACCCCTTTAAAACCAGATAGAGAAATATATTACATTTTTAAAATTTGTTTTAATTTTCTGTTTCTAGAATTTTCCATTCTGTTGTCTATATATGACTATGGGGGCGGCCATCTTTCCTGAGCTACATTTAATAACAGCATTTAAAGCATTTAGAGATATACTTTACAGCAGCTTCATGGGCCATTCACACAATGGACAAGAGGGGACCCTTTGAGTTGTATGTACTGTACTGGACATACTCTGTGACCTGTTCAACGTTCGTTTCGCATGGAGGGGCGTAGATAGTCACAGCCTATACCAGATTCTGTGTTATCTACATATAGATGTTACCTTTTTGTAAATCCTGCCTGTGATACTAGTCATATAACTGCTACAAAGGGTTTTCCACAGAGCAGTAAGTATCTGTCTGTTAGTCAATGCGAAAAATGCAGGATTTTACGATTTAGAAAAAAAGGGACTGAAAATGTAAAGAAAAATCACTAATTTAGAAAATATATATGTTTAACACAAACAATGTGGTTTATATAAGTCCTTTTCTGATGACACAATCCCTTTAAATCTCTTACTTACATAATGACTTAAAAAAAATCTAATTCCGTTAAATATATTTCAGCTAACACGTGTCGCTTTTGAGCCTCTTTAGTACTTGACTCAAAGTCTTGGTACATAGAAGTCATGTATTGACTTTTAATTTAAAAAAAAAAAAAAAAGCGTCCATAATTTTTGTTTTCTCACTCTGTAAAGTGCCAAGAAGAGCGGGACTAGCATCCAGCAGATTTCACGCAGGACCTGCAGTTGTATACTTAAGGAGGTGCTGCCTTTCCTTAAACATTTGGGTTGGACGTGTTCCAATCAAGGAACCTGCTGTCCGGATAAACATGATTCATTCGGATGTCATGTGATAATGTGAGCAGAGACAATTTAGGGCTGTAGATGCCCATCAGTCACATAGAGATACATCTATTGGTAGAGTTAGATCGTCATCTAATGCTGCAGACCAGGACAGGAAGCCGAGGTACCGCTAAGTATTGTCGGAGCAACACTTGGAAAGCTACTTGTTCTTTCAGTATATATGCAATGTAGGAGCAGATAAAGGCTGATGGAGGCTGGGATGAAAGATTTATTGTTGACTTATTGGGGGTCCACTCTTCAGTTGTAGAGTCATAAAATGCCCCTGCTCCCGGCGTCTCCACGCTCTGCTATGTGCCGGGCCTGCGCAGAGCGGAGCCGGCGTGTCACTAGTGACGTTTCTGTGCAGGCCTCTGCGAAGCTCGCACAGAGATAGGACATTCCGTGATTTGTTTACTGCGCAAAATTTCAAGCCGTCAAATGGCGGCTGTCTGCATAGGATTGCATTATCTAATGCAATCCCATGGCAGCGGGCACGGCCGGAAATTCTGCGAGAAATTCCACCGCGGAATTTCCGCCTGTGTATATTTGGCCTGATTTTTCATTTATTGTTTATCTGCATTTCCTACTTCTGAAATTTACATTGGGGTCCCATCGAGGCTCTCCTCCACTGGATGTTCGTGCGACCAGGGCAGGTTGATCCAATAATCTACAGTCAATTTAATAGTCCACAGGGACTTCAGGCGTGACGGACTGCCCCTTCCTGGGTGGCCTGATCACGCTAGGTAAGTCACCTTTATTAGTTCTGAGCATCTATTCACTTCTTCACCCCAGGGGTGCTGCCCTTGTTTACTATCTTTTAATATGAGATGTGGGCATTCTTTGGGGATGGGTGTGACCGATGGCAGCATCGTCCAGTGCTAGGGTTGCCACCTTTGTCACGAAAAGATACTGACCATGGTATCACCGCACTGACCGCGGTGATTCAGACACTCGTAAGTACGCTGGCACTGCCAACGTACTTACGAGTGGTCTACACCGATACTCCCAGATGTTGGAATGACTTAGACCAAGCTCACACGGGCGTATAATTAGAACGTATTACATGTGCTATACGCAGTAATTCGCAGCAAATACATTGCCTTAAGCAGTTTCACTCAGACGCTGTCAAGCGCAGTACAATATCACTGCTGTATGCAGCGACAGGCTGTGTCACCGCCGGCAACACAGCGGTAAGTCACTCAGCGTCTTCCGCTTACGACTGTGTCAGCCTGGCCTTAATTCTAATAAATTCAAGATGTCTTCTTTTTCCTGCGCAGCGTTTCACGTTTCTCCTAGTGTTTTGCATTCGCACATCCCATTCCCTTCTACACGCAGGAAAAACTGAACATGCTGCGTTTTTTTGGTTTTTGGCGTGACTGAAACGTGAGAGAAAAAACACTTATGTGAACGAACCCATCCATGTGTTCTAGTCACTGCGCATCACATGCACAAATACGCCCGTATGCATCCGGCCTACAAACGCAGTCGACTGCGCAAATACGCGTGCAAATCAGGCCACAGTGCCATTTTTTGTGGTAAACTTCTCACATTTTGCCACATTAACCCCTCAGCACTGACCGGACACCAAGCCTTCGGAATCGGAAACCCAAAACCCCTCCCCTCCTGACATTTTGTAGTCACAGCCAGGCATCTGCAAGCAGTTTGTGTGGCGAGCGCCATGTCTGCTGCCTGGCCTGTGGTGGCGTTCAGGTTCTTTTGTGTGTCCCAGCAGCCCCCTCCCTCGCCATATTGACTAGTCTGTAGTCTTTTTACCTTTCTCTCTCTGCCCAGACTCACCCCCGTACAGCCACCGTTCAAGTCCCGACAAGTCCCATCACTCCCGTGGAGGCCACTACACACAGGCTGTCGCTGTGCTGCGCCCACTATTGGTCCAGTGTTCCTGAAGCGCATGCACAGGACTTCCCGTGTTCTCAGGGACACTCGACAGGGGTGCGCCATCAGCATAGTCTGCTGGCTGCTGCTGTATGCCGCTCTCTGCCAGGCCGGTGATTTCCAGCTTGGGTGGCAAACCTATCCAGTACCAAAAGCCCATGAGACAGCGGCTGGCATTAGAAGCATTTCAATACTTACAATGGCAGAGATAACGTTCCACGAACGGTGTATAATCATTGTTTTCTTCACTTGCATAGGATAACACGTCGTTAGTTGAGCGAGACAAGCGGTGAAGGTGTCATGGACATGACAAATGTGTGCAACGGTGCAAAGAAGGTGGAACGACACCAAAGGAGCCTTGGCCAGCAACAGCCAGTCGGACAACATGATTGCGCGAGCAGAGTAAGTGGTTATGAAGGACCGCCAGCTGACTACGGAAAAGGTTACCTGCAAAGTCCATTGGATGTATTCACAACCTCCTGTGTGAAGACCTGAAGATGCAGAAAGTTTCCTCCAGGTGGGTGCTTCAAATGTTGACTAATGATCACAAGGTTATGCATGTAGCAAGTGCAGCATGTAAGCAGATGTCAAAGGGAGGGGGTTTTAGCTGTCATCTTTTATCACCCTACAGTGTGTTCACAAGGTTCCAATGGATTCATGGGGCAGACAGAATCCTGAAAAGGCTTCCATGTCTGCCATGTAACTCAGCCTATTAGCCCCCGCCTACCACAGAGTCTCAGGTTTAGTGGAATGTATTGCATAAGTATTGCAGTGTACTATCTTAGTGACCACATTATCAAGTCCCCTACAAGGACTTAAAACAGTGTCAAAAAAAGTTTAATAAAGGTAAATTTAAAGGAAAAAATCCAGTTAAAAACCCCCAAAACTTATTTTGCCAGCAAACGAATGAAATAAATAAAAAAAAAGCAACAGATAATAAGTATTAGCACATTCATAATGACCCAAACAATCAAAATGTTTTGTTTCTTATTTCTTGAACTCAAGTGTCAAAATATAATTAAAAAAAATAATTGCAATTTTTATTTTATTTGTCTAAGGCCTTAGTCAGACGGGCGTTTTTTCGCGCGATTTGCGGATCGCATGACGGATGCGCATCCGCAAATCGCGTGACCGGTGCACGCAAGTCGCCCGCAAATCGCCCGAAAATCGGCTCCTAGCCGCATTTCATTAGAAACGGGCCGGAGCTGTCCAGCGCATTGCATTCAATGGAGACGGCAATACAGCCGTCTCCATTGAAAGCAATGCGCTGCGGGCGAGCCCGGGATGAATTGTCGGTAAGGGCTTAAATATATAAGCCCTTCCCTGCAATGCATCCTAAAATGTGTTAAAATAAAAAAAAATAGTATACTCACCTTCTGCCGGCAGCCGAAGCTCCGCGTGGCCGTCCTGCAGTGGGTGTGAAGGGGGTGTGAGTCAGACCTGCCACTGATTGGCTCAGCGCTGAGAGGCAGCAGTCACTCACCCATTCATGAATTCATGAATGGGTGTGTGAGTGTTTTCAGCCTCTGATTGGTCAGGGCTGTGACCAATCAGAGGCAGATCATTCAGCAGGCGGGGATTTAAAAGCCCCGCCGGCGGAATAGTGCCAAGAAGCAGTTCAGGAGAACTGACAGCGGCCGCGGCTGGACTCCGGCTGCAGCGGAAAGGTGAGTGTACAATTTTTTTTAATTTTAACACATTTTAGGATGAATTGCAGGGAAGGGCTTATATATTTAACCCCTTCCCGACAATTCACCCCGCGCACGCCGGCAGCCCATTGCTTTCAATGGAGCGGCTGTATTGCCGCTCCATTGAATTCAATGGGCAAACATCGTTCTTCTCTGCCACAGCTGTTACAGCTGTGGCAGAGAAGAATGATTTGTCTTCTATATGTTCTCAATGGGGTCGGCACTGCTGCCGCCGGCCCCATTGAGCGCATATACAGAAGAGAACAGGAATCGCAGATCGCAGATAGGTGCGATCTGCGATTTTTTTGTTCTATAATTTATCGGACGAGCGCATAAAAAGCGCTCATGTGTCCGATACCATTGCAAAGCAATGGTTTTAAAAAATCGCCGGACGCATGCGCATGCGCAAATCGCGGCTAAAAACGCCCGTCTGACTAAGGCCTCACAGTAATAAAAAGCAATCCAAAAGTCATATGTACCTCGAAATGGTAACTCTAAAAGCTATAGTTCTTCCCCCAAAAATCAAGCCCTCAGAGAGGGAAGAATAGAAATAGTATGGGTCTAAGAAAAGAATGCGACGATGTAGATTCAATTGTTTTACGTTAAAAACATTTTTTGTGTGCAAAAGTATTAAAAAATATTACAAAATCTCTCTAAACCTGGTACTGCAGTAATCGTAAGCTGATGCTAATAAGAAAGTCATCGTGTTATTTTTACCGAACAGTGAACCCTGTAGAAGAAAAAACCCCAAAAGAATGGCAGGATTTATGAACGTTTTTTTCTATCTCCTCCCAAAAAAGAGTAATAAAAGTTTTACAGCACATTACATGTACCCCAGAGAGGTGCCATTAAAATATACAACTCATCCCAATAAAACAAATCTTCATACGACTATGTCAACGGGTTATGGCTCTTGCAACGCAAAAATGACAATAGCTAGCACCAATAGGCTGGTCACTAAGGGGTTAAAGGGGCTTTCTGGGACTAAAATAGGTCATCAGTATCAAATTGGTGGGGTCATCTGTTTGAAGGAGTGGTAACTGTGGTACTTGGACAAGTGCTGCAGCACCTTCTCTGGCCAGTGACGTCACCTTCATTCAAGTAAATTGTAACTACTGCCTGGTATATAGCTGCCGTGTTCACCCCAATGCTGTGGCCTGTTCAAGAAGCTGAGAATCAGACCCCACCATTCTGCTATTGCTGAATGATCCAAATATTTTAGTTCCAGAAAACTCCTTTAATAAATTACAGACACCACTAGACAGACTATCAATTCATAAAATTGAAGTGAAACGCTGATGCTCCCTCTAGTGGTGAATGCAGGCAAAGCAGCTGTAAAGGTTTTATTATATTTTTCCTACTCTACAGATTAAAACTTTCTTGGTGGTCCAAGGGAATAGAGGGGCTACTGTCACTAATGTTCCTGTTCTAGTGTAGAAATAAGGATAAAGGGGTTATCCAGGACATCTATTTTTTTCTCAAAAACCTGCATTCTCTACTGTTCCCTTTCTGATGAGACCACCACTGATCTTCACATTTTTGGGGGAGGAAATAGAAAAAATGCTCAGAAATTCCGCTATGTTTTTTGGGTTTTGTTTTTACAGCGTTCACTAACTTAATAACTTTCTTGCCTGATCAGCATGATTATTACAATACCAAGCTTATATACTTTTTTAAATTTTTTTTTACTACTCACTGCAATAAAACCATGTCTTTAACCCCTTCATGACACGGCCTATTTTGGGCTTAAGGACGCAACGATTTTTGGCAGATTTTCATCTCCATTTTTCAAAAGCCATAACTTTTTTATTTTTCCGTCGATGCGGCCAAATAAGGGCTTGTTTTTTGCGTGGCGGGCTGTAGTTTTTATCGGTGCCATTTTTGGGTACATAGACTATATTGTAAAACTTTTATTATTTTTTTTATGATAACAGGGAGAGAAAACGCCATCAATTTTTTGGGGTTTATTTTACAGCGTTAATCATGCAGCATAAATGACACAATACAATACTTTTTTTCTGCGGGTCGGTACGGTTACAACGATACCAAAATTCTTATATTTTTTTAGGTTTTTCCAGTTTTCTGCAATAAAAACCCTTTTTTTTTTGGAAATCTTTTTTTTATATTTCGCTGCATTCAAAGTCCTGTAACTTTTTTAGTTTTCTATGTACGGAGCTCTGTGAGGGCCCTATGTTTTGTGAGACGAGCTGTAGTTTTGATTAGTACCATTTTGGGGAATATACGGCTTTTAAAATCACTTTTATTGCATTTGTTTAGTGTTTTTTTGCTGTACAAAATAAAAAGCATATTCAACTTTTTGTACATGTCGTTACGGACGCGTCAATACCAAATATGTGACATTTATTTTTATTTTTTTTATCTTTTTTATGCTAATATGAGAAGAAGCACAAAAAGGGGTTTTTTAACATATTTTTTTACATTTTTCTTTTTTGCACATTTTTAAATTCTTTTTTTTACACCATCTATGTCCCTCTGAGGGAGTTAAAGCACAGCACTGATGATCGCTGTGATAAGGCATGGCAGGACTATATCTATACAGCGATCCCAGGCACTGGCAACACAGGACGCCAGTATCTGGCGTCCTGTTGCCATGGCAACATGCCGGGCTCTCTGTGATTATATCGCGAGAGCCCGGCAACTTCACAGAGGGAGCGCGCTCCCTCTGTGAACCCTTCCCATGCCGCGATCTATATAGGGAAGAGATTAGCAGCGGGGGGGGGGCACATCTCAGATGCATCCCCGCTGCTGCAGCGGGAGGCCGGCTATGACTGACAGCCGGTTCCTGCTGCGGGATAGCGCGAGATCAGTCATGATCTCGCGCTATTCCTATGACGTAAGGGTACGTCATTTTGCGGTAAGTACCCCGCTCCCATGACGTACCCTTATGTCATGGGGAGGGCAAGGGGTTAAAGAAAAGCAACTGAACCTGCATCGCTGCATTCTAAGATCCATAGAATTTGTATTTTCCCCACAACGCAGCTCTGTGAGGTCTTGTTATTTGCTGTAGCTTTTAATGGTACTTAAAACAAAGTTCATCGATGTGCTAGAGCTGAGAGTTCATATCTCTTTGGGTGGCTTTGCACTTTTCCTATACCTCCCCTCATTGGGTCGTGGTTTAAGTTCTGCTGGACCTTTTGTTTTTGAGCTGTAGCCTTTATTGATACCAGTTTGAGGCACATGACTTTTGGATTTCTTTTTTTGAGAGGTGAACAAACGAAAAATAGCAATTCTGGCATTAATTTCTTTTAAATTATTTTTACAGAGTTCACCCTGTGCAATAAATAAAATATTTTTATTGTCTGGGTCGTTATGAATGTGGTAATACCTATTATGTGCTGCTTTCTTAAAATGTTCTTTGGTCATTTATCCCCTTAAAGGGGTTGTCCTGCGGCAGCAAGTGGGGTTATACACTTCTGTATGGCCGTATTAATGCACTTTGTAAAATACATTGTGCATTAAATATTGGCCACACAGAAGTTATAAACTTACCCCCTCCGGTGCTGGCATCCCCGTCTCCATGGCGCCGACTAAAGCTGCCTTCCCCCTGGATTAGACGCGCTTGCACTGTCTGCCTCCTTCTGTCCGGCTCCGGCGTGCTCGCGCTGCAGAAGTCTCCATTCATGGCATTACCTGAAGCTCCAATGTCATCGGAGTCCCTGGTAGCAAAGGACATACCCAAACCACCACCTCAGCCATCCCCTTATATAACATAATAATGCACCGCACATGACGCTATGCACATGTATTACATATTATCAGTCTGGACTGTTGTCTGCACCCGGTAAACCTGGGCAGGCATAGGGCCCACTGAGCTGGAGGGATAGCCTCTCAGGGGTTGGATTAATCCAGTCCTTGTTCTTTGAAATGAACTGTATCCATGTCTTAAAGACACTGATACAATTGACTATGATAGCGGCACTGCAGGAAGCCAAGCATTTACTGCTGCAACATCTGGCACCTTCTCTGTCACACAGGGGGTCTAATGATGTTATCGCACAGCTTGCATCCCTACTCACAATCCTGGCCCGAAGACGCCAAGGCAGAGGATGGAAGATGCTGTGGAAACGTGATGGAGGTTAGTGAGTTTATTTTATTGCGGATGCAAAGTAGGGACTTAATGGCTCAGAGGATTATCCTGCCTCATAGCCTATTCTCAGGACAGCCATTGGTGAAGGTCCAACACTCAAGATCGCCACCCATCAGCTGATTGAGCATTGCAAGCTCTTCAGTGTTTGTATATGAGCATAATCCTATCAGTGTTCAGAATTCTATGTTTTTACATGTCTGTGGTGGGTTCTAGATTTCACATCATTATCACAGAGTCTGAAAAATAACTTTTAGCACTTCTATTAAAATATAAACTTGGCTGATGGAAAAACACACAACAGACGACAAACAAAGCCGGGTCTCCACTTGTCCAATAATTGACCTTGGGGAGGATAACCGGAATCTGCACACCGTCAACACACTTGTATTTACAGGGCAGTCTCATGCTCCTTCACTTAGTGCATATGATCACAAGAGGTGACGAGAATTCGGTGTGTACCGCAGCGTCACACAAGGACACCTTTATAATGGTCAGTGATGAATGAGAACAAGGTGTAGGAATAATTAACTTAGAGGGTCTCTGCTAAATATGATCCAAATGTTGATTTATGCCTATACGTTTGGCTATACATGTGTGCCTATATTAGGTGCACAACACCCCCACTAGATCGATAATGGGTAGCTGTGGAGCAACCCCATAAGTTTAGGCTGGAGTATGGTTATGTTCTCGATCGTTTTTACTGAGCAGACATATGTTCATCTGAGAACCACATCAGGGTGACCGTACACCAGTAAGTAAGTAAAATATTTGCCTATAGAGCAGTATAGTATGGGGCTGGAACGAAGAGACCGTAAGGGGATATAGGGTAAGCCCCACATGACCAGGGTAGTTAAGAAGCATATGGATTAATTTTCAGTGAAGTTGTGGGAGGGATTAGAGTTGGTGAGGTAGAATTGGGAGGGATAGAAGTGGTTAAAAGGGGCAGTTTGAGCAGGAGCGCCATTTTAAACAGAGGTTCAGTGCAGGCAGTTTGTGAGGAGTGTCCGTTACCTCATGGATATTGAAGGTGCGTTATCACAGCTCCATGCTGCCACTGGTGTCCGTGGCGCCAGCTGGCTTGAGGAGCAGTTTGCAGCTCTCATGAGGGGCGCACCCGGAACATCGGCTGACAGGCAGGGAAGGAGAGATCGGCGTGCACGGCAAGCCAGGCCGCTCACACGTCTGATTGCAGAAGAAGAGACTTCCACAGTGCGGCGAAAGCTGCGGAGTCCCTCCAGGGACCCTCTGCCAGTCAATCCCTTCCTACTCATGGGGTCAAGGAAACGCTGGGCAGGAGGAGTCAGGACCAGCTGGCTGCAACAGTACGTGTCGGATCCCTTTCCCATCGGGGAGCAGGGCCAGTGGCATCATTCGGCAAGAGGAGAAGAGGAGCTTCCAGCAGCTCCCCTGGTATAGTGCCAGCCAGGGAGTGTGCTCAGTAGTGGAGAGCCAGAGGATGAGTGGCAGAGAATGCCAGGTCAGTCACAGCAGCATCAGCAGAAGGAGGCAGCGGTCTGGTCAGCCCCTTTAGTAAAGTGCCAGCCAGGGGGCTGACCAGTAGGAACAGAAGAGAGCCCAGCAGTATGGTCACTGCTAGCAGTAGTAGGTGTTCTGGACGTCAGGAGAGGAGGAGATTACAATAGAGAGCAGCACCGGACGGCTTCAGTCGAAAGCAGTGTCCCAGCGGCAAGATCAAATGCCAGGTGGGATCTGGAGTGTGGCGGTAATGGCGGGATTGGAAGGAGTAATAGTCAGATGAGGAAGAATCGGGGAACGATGTGGACCTTCAAGTTTCAGCAGGTCTGGCTGTTGGGAACACAGTGCCCATGCAGCCAGGTGAGCATGATTCTGTGTCTCTTGTGTCTGAAAACACATTAGCAGATAGTTTTAGAAGAGAGGGTTTGTTCAGTGATAGTGATATGGGTATTGTGGAAAACATTGGGGGAGGCGGAGAGGAGGTTTGTTCATTGTTAGGGAACATGAGGGATTTGTTAGTTCAATGTGAACGGGGATGGGGACGATGGGAGCCCTGTCCCCTGTGGTGGCCTGGTTAGTGCCGGGAAATTCCTAGGGTTATGGGTATAGCCCTGGTAGCTGAAGAAAGTTTATTAACTGGGGGTACAGAATGTGGACATGTGACGGTTGCAGTTCAGACGGAAAAGGATGGGGAGGCGGTCAGATTGGATGATAAGGCAAAAGGGGAGGTGTATGTATGTTTTGAGGGTCCGTTAGGTGCGCATTCAAAAAAGGAGGTGAGGGAAAAAACTTGGATGAGTATGTGGAGATTTTTTCATTGCTTCCATTGGAAAAATTGAATTTAGATAAGGGGAAGAGAACGTATTCCAAAAAGGAGGAGAAATAGAAGAAGAGGTGGCATTTAATGTCCCAGATGTTTTGTAATTGGCTGCAGGCCTTCGCTATTTTAGCGGGGGTAATTGGGAAAAGGCACCAGAAAACTATTTCGCTCTTTTTTGTTATCTGGACTCTATAGGCAAGGCTTATAGAACATACAGGGGGCAAGCTTTGTTGCACTATGACAGACAGTTTCATTAGTGCAAAGCGGTCTGACCAAATATTAGGTGGGACCACAAAAATATTGGCTTGTGGCTAAAGGTGATGGCCACGACACATTATGGGCGCTTGTTTCATGGAGGGGCCGGGTCAGTCGGCACCAATAACGGAGGTAGTTCCTCCAATTCCGCAGGTACATCTGGGGTGCAAAAAACAGGGTTTTGCTGGCAGTTTAATGAAGGCCAGTACAAGTTTGGGGGCAGCTGTTGGTTTAAGCAAAGCTGTTCCATCTGCGGGCGCCAGTCACAATGGGTCAGTGAGATGTTTCCGGCGTGGAAAAGGGATAGGGGTGAGCTGTGATGACCAAAGGGAAGACACCGGAGTGTGTGCCTTTCTTTTAACCACGGTGCAGTGGGATGCTAACCGTTTTGGCGTCCCGCTGGCCCCCGAAAAGATTGAAGGCCTGTCACGTACATTAAGTTTTTAGTATTGATACTGAAAGAATGGAGTGCAGGTTGCCAGAGGACAAGTTGGTTACATTAAGACAGGATTTACAAGTTGTGTGTTGGGCCGGAAAGGTGATGCTTAAGACTTTGCAGTCACCGTTGGGGAAGCTAAATGTTGCCGATGGGTCGTATTATGCTGATGGGGCGAGTTTTTTGTCGCAGAATGGTAGAGGCAATGGTGGGTGTGAAGTCGGGCCATCATTTTCTTGGAGTGACAAAGGGAATGAAAACAGACTTGAACGTGTGGGCAAAATTCTTAGAAGAATATAATGGGAGGTCTTTGTTGTTGCAAAAGTCATTGAATAATTTTGATTGTGAGCTGTTCATGGATGCGGCTGGAGCAGCGGGTTTAGGCACCTTTTTTAGGGGAAAGTGGTATGTGGCCTCCTTGGCCTACACAGTGGTTACAAGCTGGTTTGACTAAGAATTTAGTTCTTTTGGAATTGTTTCCGATCGTGGTGGCAGAATCCCTTTGGGGGAAAAGGTTTCGGAACAAAAAAGTATATTTTCATTGCGATAATTTGCGAGTACTGCAAGCTATTAATTCAGTATTGGCGCGTTCGCCTCCACTAGTAGATGTCTTACGCCACCTGATACTGTCCTGTTTGTCGATAAATGCATGGATAGTCGAGGAACATGTCCCTGGAGTTGACAATTCCATAGCGATTTCCCTTTCTCTTTTCCAGTGGGATAGTTTCCGTTCCCTGGTGCCGGACACAGTGAGAGAGAGATGCTATTGTCCTCCAGAGCTTTGGACGTTGGTCAGCGTGCAGCAGAATGTTTGATTTGGGGATCACTGGCAAAAAGTACATGGTCAGCTTATGAGGCAGCATGGTGAGAAGGGAATAACCGGCTTGGGGAGTTAGAAGGGGGGCAGTCTGAAGGCAATCTGGTAAGGGCTTTATTACAGTTTTTGGGAGAGGCATCAATTAAGGGATGGTCGGTGGCCAAAGCAAACCGGATGGTGGAGTGAGCGTGTGACATTATGACCAAGAAAAAGGGGATGGAAATCTCTGGATGCCAGATGGGGTTCACCTTAACAATATAGGTATTGAATTGTGGGCATTGGCTATTCAGGGTGGAATAAAAGGGAACTAACGTTGGTGGGTGAGGCACAGGCTTAGGTGTAAGACATGCTGGCTGTGGCAGGTAGGGGGTTCTTGGAGTCAGTTTTTAAATTGTATGAGGGGGGGGGGGAGTTTGGTGGGTACAGCCTCACCGGATAATATTCCCTCTTTTGGTTATTCATTTAGTGTCTGGTGCTCTGGGATTAGGCTAATGGGGGGTGGTTATACCTCCCGGCCTCATGTTATATTTCAGCCACCTAAGGGCAGCTAGTGGTGCAAACAAATTGGTAGGTACAGTTGTGGGCAAGATACGTTTTTACTATGGGGTGATTTAAGCACCAGTTTTTGTGGCTTCAAGGATTCCCCCCCCCCCCCCCCCCCTCCCAGTGGTTTCTTATTCTTTGAGTATATATTTTATTATTATTATTATGTTAATAAAATGGCTGCTGTGGCCAGTTTATCTGAGATTGGTGTCGGGTCATTATTTATGGGAAAACTGTTTTGGCTACCGAGCGGCCACTCTGACCTACCATAGTCAAGTATACTCGGTAGACACCCCTCAATAGTGACACTGGCGACAATTGCTTAGCAAACCAGAGTCAATAAGAGGGTATTCCCAAGGTGACTGGATGCCAGTACTTGAAGAGAGATGGTGTAAGGTACAGAAGCCAAACTTAAAAATTCACCCCACACCAGCCAGACTAGGTATGACTAAAAACTGACCCTATACTGTTCTAGAGTCATGAGCAAACTCAAGATGAGAAAACAATGAAAAAACCCAACAAGCGTTTCATCCGGCAAATAATTGATGCCATTTCCATAGGGTTCTATATAGAGCACTCCAGCTAATGGTGCTTAGAGCCAAAGTGATAGATTCAGATAAACAGAAAAACAGCCACATGGTGACCGGTGGCATGTCTAGAGAGAAGTTCTACTGCTGCCGCCGACCACCATGGGTAAAAGACCCTGCCCCCTAGTGTGTGGGCTTGGTTCAATCAGCCAATCATAAGATCCAGTGGACTCAGTCTTACCAACCCTGAACTGACATGATTGAATCAGAAGGCGAGGAGGAGAAACCATTCCTCCTGTCAGTAACCTCACATATCAAAGCAAGCAATGGAAGTAGAAGTATGCAAATAATAAGAACGCACCATAAAGATTGTGTCTGTGGTGGGTTCATACTCCCTGTGGTTCAGATAGCAAGAATGGTGACAGGTTCCCTTTAATTCAGACTTAGACCCCAAATTCAATTCAGACCCAAGAACAGACCAAAATCTAGTCACACCCCAGACCAGATCCTAAAACATTTAAATGTGTTCCTGTAGGGGACTTGAACATGTGATTCTATGATTGTTCAGATAATACGCTGCTATACTCATTTTACGATATAAGCCATGGCAGGTCCACAGAAAGGTCTGGACTGCAGGGGGCTAGTTCAGCAACGGGACTCTTCTTCTGTGAAGCCATGCTGTTGTGATGGATGCAGTATGTGATTGAGCATTGTCCTGATGAAATATGTAAGACCTTCCCTGAAAGATACATTGTCTGGATGGGAGCATATGTTCTTCTAAAACTTTTATATCCTACTTACCATTAATAGTGCCTTTCAAAATGTGTAAGATACCCATGAAATAGGCACTAATGCAACCCCATAACATCAGAGGTGCAGGCTTTTGAACTGTACGCTGATAACAATCCGGATGGCCCTCTCCTCTTGAGTCGACAGGATACGGTGTCCGTGTTTTCCAAAAAGAATTTGAGATTTTTATTTATCTAACCATAGAACAATTTTCCATTTTGTTGCAGTCACTTTGAAATGATATTTGGCCCAGAGAAAACGTTGGCATTTCTGGATTGTATTGATATATGGCTTCTTATTTGCACAGCTTTAGGCCTTAGTCAGACGGGCGTTTTTAGCCGCGATTTGCGCATGCGCATGCGTCCGGCGATTTTTTAAAACCATTGCTTTGCAATGGTATCGGACACATGAGCGCTTTTTATGCGCTCGTCCGATAAATTATAGAACAAAAAATCGCAGATCGCACCTATCTGCGATCTGCGATTCCTGTTCTCTTCTCTATATGCGCTCAATGGGGCCGGCGGCAGCAGCGCCGACCCCATTGAGAACATATAGAAGACAAATCATTCTTCTCTGCCACAGCTGTAACAGCTGTGACAGAGAAGAACGATGTTTGCCCATTGAATTCAATGGAGCGGCAATACAGCCGCTCCATTGAAAGCAATGGGCTGCCGGCGTGCGCGGGGTGAATTGTCGGGAAGGGGTTAAATATATAAACCCTTCCCTGCAATTCATTCTAAAATGTGTTAAAATAAAAAAAAAATTGTATACTCACCTTTCCGCTGCAGCCGGAGTCCAGCCGCCGCCGCTGTCAGTTCTCCTGAACTGCTTCTTGGCACTATTCAGCCGGCGGGGCTTTAAAATCCCCGCCGGCTGAATGATCTGCCTCTGATTGGTCACAGCCCTGACCAATCAGAGGCTGAAAACACTCACACACCCATTCATGAATTCATGAATGGGTGAGTGACTGCTGCCTCTCAGCGCTGAGCCAATCAGGGGCAGGTCTGACTCACATCCATTCATGAATTCATGAATGGGTGTGAGTGAGGCATGCCTCTGATTGGCTCAGCGCTGAGCCAATCAGGGGGCAGGTCTGACTCACACCCCCTTCACACCCACTGCAGGACGGCCGCACGGAGCTCCGGCTGCCGGCAGAAGGTGAGTATACAATTTTTTTTTTATTTTAACACATTTTAGGATGGATTGCAGGGAAGGGCTTATATATTTAAGCCCTTACCGACAATTCATCCCGGGCTCGCCCGCAGCGCATTGCTTTCAATGGAGACGGCTGTATTGCCGTCTCCATTGAATGCAATGCGCTGGACAGCTCCGGCCCGTTTTTAATGAAACGCGGCTAGGAGCAGATTTTCGGGCGATTTGCGGGCGACTTGCGCGCAGCGGTCACGCGATTTGCGGATGCGCATCCGTCATGCGATCCGCAAATCGCGCGAAAAATCGCCCGTCTGACTAAGGCCTTAACCTGCATTTATGGATTGCACAGCAAACTGTGTTCACAGACAATGATTTTTGGCCCCTAAGGGCCTGTAGCATCTGATATTGACCTTTGGCGTTGTCACTTCTGCACATGAATTTCTGCATACTCTCTGAACCTTTTGATAATATTATGAATTGTGGGATATTCAAAGTCCTCACAATTTTACATTGAGGAACATTTTTCTGGAAATGTTTCATAATTTTTAGACACAGTTTTTCACAGATTGGTGAACCTCTGACCATCTTTGCTTATGAGAGACTCTGCCTCTCTAACATGCTCTTCAGTAGAAAATTGACCCTCTAGCTCTTTTTCATTAGTACCACTTATTTTTCCAGCGTTTTGTTAACCCTGTTCTAACTTTTGTGAGTTGCATCATGTAACGACTGTGGATGTGGAACCACTGTGTCAACCTACCAGGTAGCTTATGATCCAGTCTAGTTCAGTTGACAGCCGACCTCAGCATGGGAGGTACGATACCGGATGTAGAAACCCCATATGCAGATGGAAACTAGGGAAAGTATCCTGCCCTGAACTAATAACCAGGAGAGGGAAACCCCTGCCTATAAGTGGAGCGCTCGCCCCAATAAGGATGACCTTGCGGTCTTCTTCTAGGCGCTTACTAACCCTGACAGGACAGAACACCTATAAAACAAATGACAGAACAATTCCGGGGCGTACAGGAACAAAAAAGGTACAGGCTGACAAGGATAAACAGAGAAGCAGACTCTTGAGGATAACAGACAGCAGGATACACGAATGGAGGACACAGAACACGAGCAGAAGGCAAGGTAGCAGGGAAGCTGCCGGAGCAGTGGCTAAACATGGAGTTATGGACATGAATCACACAACAACACTACAGCACTGACTGAAAGGCCCAAGGCAGCTATATAGGGAGGTGATTAGAAAATGTGCATCAGCTGAGCAGAAGGCCCAGAAGCAATTAACCCTAGGAGTACTGGAAGAGAATAAATGTAAGTTCAGTGAACAGGGAGAGCAGGACGACGCCCTCGCCTGCCAGACACAGAAGCAAAGGATTGTGTCTGAATAGTGCACCTAACACCTCAATTTCGAAATTAGTTTTTTTTAATGAAACAGAAAAATGTCTCCCTTTCATCTTCTGATATGTGTTCTAATGTGAATAAAATATGGTTTAATCAGATTTTCAAATCATTGAATTCTTTTTTTTTTTTACATTTACTTACATACTGTCCCAACTTTTTGGAATTGTGGTTGTATTTGTTTATTATCCAGTAGATACTATAGCTGCTCACTTATTTATATGTTGTCTTACAGGGAATGCCTCGGTTCTGTGGAAATTTTTATTCTATCAGCCCGTTTTGATCTACTGAGTGTGCTCTGGCTGACGAACGCAGGGACTGCCTTGGCGATGTGTCTTCCATTGGCTGAATGTTATGTGTTCCTCTATTGGCTGCCACAAACCTTTTCTCCTATTGGTCTTTGCACTGATGTCTGTGCATTACACCCAGAGCCACTATTGGTTGATCCCTCTGTCTCTCATACAGGTGATTGATGATGGGGATGATATTGATCCCATGTCTTACTGATATACATATCTGTTACAGCCGGGTGCTGTATCTATAGCTCAATTTACTCCTGAGGACACCAGTTGTCTGGCGAAACATGTCAGGGGAGCTCTACCGCTATGTTTTAGCTTCAGATTTATGTTGTAGGCAGGTATCTCCTCCCTATTGATTGTGGTACTTTCAGTATATTAGTACCACTGATACCAACCAGTGACTAGTATTATATATGCACTAGATCACATGGTCATATTGGTTTCTATCACTCAGTGTGCATCAGCCATTGTGGTGAAGTTGGTGGAGTGAGCACCACTATTCCTAATTAAGTATATATGCACATTATGTATTTAGTGAGGCAGGCTGTTTATATGGTCAGACTCTTTGAGTCCGTCTAATCATTTTTTTCTGCAGCTACAGCATATCTGTTCTTTTTATATCTTTTTGAGGTGAAATGCTTATATGTGAATAATAAGCTTACTTTTAAGAGGATCCATTCAGGGTTGTTGCTTTTGGCAAATATATTGGTTTTGGTCTTTTGATTATCAACACCATATTCCACAGAATAATGAAGACTAATAGCAGGGCTGACCAGTCTCCATGCTGTACTTTGATACCCTTAAACAGGACAAACAAGTATTAAAATGTGTCTGACTGCCAAAAGGCTGAAACTTGAGTCACATTTAGATTTTTTTTTTTACTCCAAACACACAGCAACAGCCACACAAATGGCTGCTGAAACAACAATGGTTCCTGTTGTAATGACCGATCATTCTCCAAATTTGAACCCAATTAAAGATGGAAGTGATGATCCAAGAATAGCAAGGAACTGCAAATTGTTTTTCTTGGAGCGAAGGTTTGAGATCCATCACCAAATCTTCAGCTTTGTTAAGCACTGGAGAAGGAGGCTCATTGCTGATTCTCTGGCCTTGGCAAGCTTCACCAAATGACATTGTTATAATGAGGCTGCCAATATTCTTGAAAACCAGTTAAAGGCATGTTCCCATCTTGGCCAAACCAGCCTGATATTGGAATACAACTGAATACGAGGTTGCCAGCCTGATGGAAACAGCTGATCACTGCTGAGCTACATTGTTTCCCTAATGCCCATAGAAATCAATGAGAGTCATGCAAACAGTGTAGCACAGTCAACTGTTTCTGTAGCTCCTAAATTATGGAAACAGCGTAGCTCACTGTTCTACACTCTTTTTGTAACTCCCATTGACTCCCGACCACAGCATTCTGGGTAGATATTGTCATCTGATGTCACATTTTATCTTTATACTGCATTGTGAAAGATGTTTTGCCTGGAGCAATCTTGGAAATATTAATTATTTTAATTTCTTTAAAAAAAGTTAATTAAAGTGAAATCTTAAGAATAAAGTATTTGGCAAATTTTTGTTGGTGACTAGGATTGTCCCATAGTAGGGATGGATGACTAACATGCTTGCTTTTTACTTAACCCCTTAGTAACCAAGCCTGTTTGTGCCTTAATGACCAGGCCAAATTTTGGAAATCTGACATGTTTTACTTGAACAAAGAATAACTCCGTTAAGGTTTTGCATATCCAAGTGATTCTGACAGTGTTTTTTCACCACATATTGTACTTCATTTAGATAGTAAAAATAGATTGATAGAGTTTGTGTATATTTATTAAAGGTGCCAAAATTGGGAACATTTTGAAAAAAATATTTTCCCAGTTTTAACTGCAATATCTCAAATATGTGCAAATATACTGTACAGATTTTGATAAGATATATATTTCCATCTGTTGACTTTATTCTGGGCGCTACTTTGAAAAACGTTTTTTTAACCATTTAGGAGACGTACAAATTTAACATTAATTATTAACATTTTGAGGAACATTTTGTTTTCCTACACCAAGTCAAGATTGCAAAGCCTCATAGGTGTCAGAATGATAGATCCCCCCCAAATGACTTCATATTAAAAAAATACACATCTTAATGTTTTCACTGAGTGGGGTCAGTATTTTGACCCCACAGTTTCTTTTCAGGAGTTAATGCAATTAGAGGAGAAAAATAAAATTTCATATTTTTGCAAATAGGCCTTATTAAAGACAGTTTATTTTCTATAGTGCACATGAAAATGAGGATTTGCACCCCAAATTGGATACCCGTGTTCAGAAACATACCCATTGTGACCCTAATATTATGTCCGTATGCACAATGGGGACCAAACCGAAAAGAGCAGCCAGTGTTTTCAGAACATACATTTTGCTTGAAGGTGATTCAGGCCCCATTGCCCAATTGTAGGGCCCTTGAGCGGCCAAAATGATGGAGAACCCCCACAAATTACCCCATTTTGAAAACTAAATCCCTGGGTTCATCTAGAGGTGTACTGCGAATTTTGACCTCACAGTTTTTATATGAATCTAAGCAAAGCAGAAGGAAATAATTATGATTTTCAGTTTTTTGGCAATTGTGTCATTTTAAAAACAGATTTATTTTGTACAGCGTACATAGAAATGAAGACTTTCAGTTCAAGATGGATCCCCCTGTTTGTCCTGTGTTCAGAGACATACCCATTGTGGCCCTAATCTTCTGTATGCACAACAGGGCCCAAACTGAAAGAAGCATCAAACTTCAACTGTCTGTTAACGTTTATGTGATTGCCATTATCCACTGGATAATGGCGATCATGTGACCAGGGATGGCTCACCGTGGCCCTCGGTTATTGCTCCCGGCTACCTTTAGTAGCCAGGAGCAAGGAGATTTTAAATTTCCCAGGCCCTCCACAGCTTCTGCACTTGCGTCTGCCATTTTTGGAATGGATGCATGTGCCGAAGCAGGGGAAAGGTTCGCAGATACGGATCCCATTGGGGGACATCGCTGGAGGCCTTAAACAGGTAATTTCACTTCCAATCATGGATCGGATCTGTGATGGGAGGTAAAACTTAAACTTTTTTTAAACTTTTATATGATACTCGTTATCCACTGGATCACGTGGCCAAGAACTGCATACCGTGGCGACAAGCGAGTGCGCAGAAACCGTGGTAAGGTCTACAGATAAATCTGGGGGCCCTTGGTATGTAATTTCATCTCCCCTCATGGATATGATCAGTGAGGGTAGATGAAACAAACTTTTTTCTTTACACTTTGTTTAAATCTTACATGATCGCTGTTATCCATACAGCGGCTCCTAGTGACAGGTCCCAGCTCTCAGCTACTCATACTAGCTGGGAGCAGGGGGCTTTAAAATTTCCTGGACATTCTGGGCCCTGTGTGCATAATGTACTAACATCTGGCACGCAGATGCCGGCATCAGGTCCTGGAGGACCAGAACGCCGCAGGATATCGTGGAGAATGGGGGTGATCCGATCTGTAAGGGGAGTTGAAACTTTAACTTTTTTTAACTTTATATTGACTTTAATGCGACATTGGGGGGGGGGGGGCTTAAAGCTACCTCCATTAAAGCTACCTCCAATAACCAACAGCATGGAGCTGTCCGGTGCACAGCCCACAGGGCTTTAACCCCCAGGGTGAGCGTGTTTTTACGGGCCTGGGGATTAAAGCCTAGAAAGCCAGGAAAAAAAAAAAACACTATTGGGTGGTCACTAAGGGGTTAAGGAACCATAAACTAGTTATGATGAAGACCAGATTATGGAAAGGGCACATGGAGCATTTTCTCTGGGACTTCAAACTCTTTTGTATCTTAGCAACATTGATCACGCTCATTAATGGTCTGTTGGTGATCCTGCCCAACTAAGATGTGAGCATACATATGTATGCCACTTTCATTTGAAGTCACTGGCTTGGGTGTCTATGTAACTTCTATAGACACTGGTGCGCAGTGTCAGTAACTTGAACAGTGGGCTCAATTTTTTAAAAATCAACTGTGAATATCACGGTCTATCTGGATATGTTTGAAGAGTTTTACAACCAAATAACCCCAGACAAAAGAATCTATTCCTTTTTCCAACAAGACGGGGCAACATGACACACTTTCCATGACTAGCTAATATAGGTCACGTTCCGCACACTTGTCCATGTGAGATTTTTATATGTGGAGAAATTTAAAGCAGAAAGTGTACACCAATAATCCGTATACCCTATATCATCTCAAGCAAAACATCGAACACTATCCGAAGGAGCACCATTGAAGAGCTGCAGGCAGTATCAGCCAACATGTTGTGAACGGGGACCACAGCCATTATAAGTGAACGGGGACCAAGAAAGCTTTGAAAAACACAATCCACTTGCTTGTTCTTCCTGTCGCAGTATTGTCACAGGCGATCTATTTTTCCGTGGCCCACCCAGCTATAAAGCCCTGTTACATGACCCAATTATCATACAACAGAACATTTGCTAGCATGATCATTAGGCCACCGCCATCACGCTGAGTCATGATGTTAAGGAGTGCCGGGATGTATGTGTTAGGTATGGTTTCATGGTTTGAAAGTTGGCAGGTGTGTAAGCATTCACAGACGACACTGTAATAGGATTTGATAGCTTTTTGAGGACATTATCTTAATATATTAGACAAACATTTACTATATAAGCCAGTGCCCTTTTTACTTGGAAGCTGACACTCTGCTAGAATTAAACTGGATTAAGCCCTAGACACATCTCACATGGATTACATAATAATGGCCTTTTCAACATCTATAGGGCACATTTTTAACACTTTTTAAAATTATTTTGATTGAATAGCCCAGAAGAAGATATCCTTCACAATCAAGGATCAAAGTAACTACTGAGTCAAATGCACCTTATATCTTTCTTCTATATGCAGACTATGTAGCTAGCAATTTCAAGGTGCCTGTTTAGCTCCTTCTTAGGTTTGAACTGCAACCTCTGAGTTGGTTTTCAAATTACTTTAAGATATATAACCTTGAAAATGCTGCAGAATTTTCATGTGGCACCATAGGCTCATCCCTTGGGTTTTTGCCCAATGCACATGGTTTCTTGGCACTTACAATTATCACACTCAATTATATCTGCTTTGTTTCTCTCTGCTAGTAGTGGCCCATTTTGGCCAATGTTTTTGAAGATTTACCAGAACCCTGAAATGAGGTTTACTGGAGATGATATGGACTCACTGGGTTGCAACAGATTTGGCATAGGGATAAACCTGGACATGGAGTCCAAAGTATTTCCCAGTATTCACCTTTAAACTCCTATCCAGGGATCTGGACTTTGCTTCAGAGAAATCCCAAATTGCTAACCTCAGGAATATTTTCTATTAGCAACAGTTGACGTAAAACTCAATAGATGACACCAAGACAGTGTACTAATTCAGAAGAGCAGGGGTCATGGCAGACAGGGTACCTTCAGCAATGTAAGACACCAAAGTCAGGGCAGATGACAGGCTAAAGGACAAATTAAATATATAAGGCAGATCAAAAACATAGAGCTATAGAACACGGAAACAAAGAACTGGAACCAAAAGGACCTTGTTTTCCTAGGCCTAGAGTGCTCTAAGAAGGACCCTCAAATAGACTGGAGCACTTCAGCATTTGTTGGGATCAGAGATGTTTAGCGTATACTATTCTTGTAAGAGACGGGGAAGCTACAAATATATACAACCTGCCAACCGAGGATGCAGTGATGGCAAGGAGAAGAATGCCAAACACTACCTTAAATGAGTTGGGGCAGGTTGACAGTACACCCCTCACATGAGAGCAGGGGTATTGATGGTTTGAGGATCTCTCCAGGAGGGTAGCAGAATTCCTGCAAAAGCTATTAGGAAGGAAAAATTTGAGGAGAGAGACATAGAAGGAATTAGGAATCTGTAAAAGTGCTGGAATGTGAAGTTTGTTGCTATTATGAAATGGACCGGCTCCAAGCTGGAGTAAGGTTTTGCTATAATCGACGCCAGTTTATGGTGTATATTAAACGAAATCCCGATTCATGGGGTTAAGGGTGAAGACTGGGGCTTCTCAGGATTTGGTCCAAAGCCAAACCAATCTGTGGCTCAGTAGATCCATTGGTCCATTGACCCTGGCACATACTTTTGTTTACTTCAATGGCTTTCTCTTCGCCACCCTATGGTAAAGTGTTTGCAGTAATTGTTCCTGCTTTGTAGTTTTAGCTTGTGTCCCTGTGCAAAACAAAACATATTTCAGAATTTTTAGAAATCTTGAAAAGTTAGCAATTTTTCACCGTGCTTGTGTTTGAATGTTATTATTTTCTGTGGTTTGTTGGACATTACAGCAGCCATGTCTGCACCAATAGGATATTATCTAAAATTCATATGTCTCTGATGGTAATCTTGGGTTAAATCTTGTAATTCGCATCTTTGATCCCTCTCATTCCTGTATAATTGACATCTCCAGTGTGTTAGCTCGCTGTTCTTGCACCAGGTGCAAAGATTCAGTGTAGAGCCCCCTTCCAACTTATGAGTACATACAGTGTATATGTGTATATATAGTATATGTAATGTAGAACATTACAACCTCAAGAATTTCAGCCAGAGTCTGCATAAACCATAAAGCAGATGCACTTTAATAATGGAAAAACATCGGTTACAGCCGAGTGATCAACATTGTGTGCCAGAGACAAAAAGCAAAGCATCAACGGAGATGGATGCGGTGCGTAACGGGTGATGTATAAAAGCATCCTGCCAAGAGATGAGTCTCTAAAAGCTTCCAAAAAGATCACAAGGCCCTCTACCTGTGCCAATTGGCAGTGGCGGATATTACCAACAATGGAGAACATTTATCCTGTTAACCTTAAAATTAGAAGGCTTAGTCTAAAAGACCTTGTTCCATTTCTGAATATATAGTTCAATGCATGCTAGGCTGCCAGTCGGATAAAACAGTATTTATCATTTATTGGATATACCTAGAATTTTCCAACACTGTCTGATTGGTGGTAGCTAGACTTAGATTGAAGCCCTTGCCATATAGCATCTCATGTCACTCAGCACTAAGAAATATACGTGGGGGTACCCAAAAGAAACAGAAATCTTCTGGCTGGTGAGGCATTACTAGTTCAGGCGGTATGCCAGCCGACGTTGTTGGGGAAGGTTGCATTTGGCTCTGTTTCAGTTTTTTGCCTATTTTGTGATGGCTGATTTATAACAACGTGCAGATGTGAAATTTTCTATCAGCCAATGCATAAATCCTGCCTCCACAAAGCAATGGCTGTGATTGGTTCTTCGAGCACTGCTCAGCTAAACAATGCAGTGCTTGAAGAACCAATCACAGCCTCTCATCGTGGAGGCGGGTTACAGGAATCCTTTAACCAGGAAGTGATTTTGTATGAGTAGCCGAGAACTGCAGGAACTGCTCTGGGGCTCTGGAGAGCAGCCGGAGAGACCTGGACCGAGCCTGCATGTGTGTAACATAAAAACTCTATTGACATAAGAGGTCATTATCTGATGGCACACCCTCTTTAATTCTGAACGTGGCTCAGCCTTAGCTTGATTTTAATCTTGTGCCTTGGGAGAAAGGTGAATGACAACCACTGTGGCCACCTGAGATTTCTCACAGGTCAGAGTCAAACACACTTGTAAAAAGGGTAAGCTCCCCTTTAACTATGCAATGCGGTTAAGCCGTTCTGACAGATGGCCCAATGGCCATGTTAAGCCCTGACTTCTCCGATCAGGGATGCAGCTGGGAGGGGGACAGGGAAAAGACACAAGCACTGTGAACTGCCAAGTGGAAGTTCGGTCTTCTTGATCTCAGCAGTAATATGGTTAACGCATAATCACAATGCATCCTGCCCACAGTAGGGCATTGAATGCAGGGCTAAATCCCCCCTTTCCCTATTCATGCCAGAGACCAAGCCCAAACTTTCGCATTGCCATAGCAAGAGAGGGGCATAGCAACAGGCAGAAGGTGTGCAAATACTGTGAAAGGACACCAGATGGAAGAGTACAGGAGCTACTGGCTGTGCGAAAAGAGAAATGGGTTTGCTGCAGCCCCGATGGAAAACTGAGAGAGGAGAGAAGAGGAGTGCTCCCAACTCCTTAGACAACACTGTGGAAGCACTGGGGTCAGTGGAAGCTGCCACCCCTGCCAAACCAACTTATAGGTGAGACTGACCTCAGCTGAGATTTTGGGGCATGCACCCCAAAAAGGATTATAAATAGTTATCTAGCATGCTTGCTGCATGGGATAAAGCCACACCGGAGAAATTTGAAATTTTTTTATAATTGCAGTTTTTTTATTGAAATGATAACATGTTACATCTCCTTTTTTACTTAAGCAACCTGAGTGCAATACACAATTTCAATAAACTTACACATGTAAAAAAAATTTGGACTGTTAATAAATAGAGATGAGCGAACGTACTCGTCCGAGCTTGATGCTCGTTCGAGTATTAGCGTGTTCGAGATGCTCGATGCTCGTTGCTCGAGACGAGTACCACGCGATGTTCGAGTTACTTTCACTTTAATCTCTGAGACATTAGCGCACTTTTCTGGCCAATAGAAAGACATGGAAGGCATTACAACTTCCCCCTGTGACGTTCCAGCCCTATACCACCCCCCTGCAGTGAGTGGCTGGCGAGATCAGGTGTCACCCGAGTATATAAATCGGCCCCTCCCGCGGCTCGCCACAGATGCATTCTGACAGAGATCAGGGACAGTGCTGCTGATGCTGCTGCTGCTGCTATAGGGAGAGCGTTAGGAGTTATTTTAGGCATGAAGAACCCCAACAGTCCTTCTTAGGGCCACATCTGACCGTGTGCAGTACTGTTGAGGCGGCTTTTAGCAGTGTTGCACTTTTTTTTTTTTTTTTTTGTATATTGGGTGTGCAGAGCATTGCGTCCTCAGTCTGCAGTCCTTGTACATAGTAAAGGGCCAGTACTGGTGAGGCAGGGAAAGAGATATACTGTCTATATAGGCAGTGGGCTTTTTCAAACAAATTTGGGAAAAATACTATCTTTGGGCTGCCTGTGATCGTCTTGAGTGTACTGCGTCTCTGCTGGGGGTAGTAGTCCTAATTATTACGCAGCTAAGTGTTACAGTAGGCTTGCACAAAATTCTTTCAGGGCTCTGCGTTGCCCGTTACATCACCGCCGTCATCCCGTCCAGAGGGAAACAGTCTGCAGTCCTTGTACATAGTATAGGGCCAGTACTGGTGAGGCAGGGAAAGAGATATACTGTCTATATAGGCAGTGGGCTTTTTCAAACAAATTTGGGAAAAATACTATCTTTGGGCTGCCTGTGATCGTCTTGAGTGTACTGCGTCTCTGCTGGGGGTAGTAGTCCTAATTATTACGCAGCTAAGTGTTACAGCAGGCTTGCGCTAAATTCTTTCCTGGCTCTGCGTTGCCCGTTACATTACCGCCGTCATTCCGTCCAGAGGGAAACAGTATACATATATACGCTGCCTACACTATCTGTCTGCTGTCTCAGCTCAGCCTTTAAAAAAATTGAAGCAAAATACTTAAGGCCTACTAGTGGCCTTTGGACACTTGACTGCTTCTGCGTTGTGAATTCCACTAGCTCAGTCACACGCACCTACGTCTCACTACAGGCTTGCGCAAAATTCTTTCCTGGCTCTGCTGTGCGTTCCGTAAGTGAAGTCAGCCTCCAACCACAGGCCAAAAAGCAGCACATTTAATTACAGCGTTCTGTTTCTGCACTACTGGTAATACACCATGCTGAGGGGTAGGGGTAGGCCTAGAGGACATTGACGCGGGCGAGGACGTGGAGGCCCAAGTCAGGGTGTGGGCGCAGGCCGAGCTCCTGGTCCAGGTGTATCGCAGCCGACTGCTGCGGGATTAGGAGAGAGGCACATTTCTGGCGTCCCCAGATTCATCTCACAATTAATGGGTCCACGAGGTAGATCTTTATTAGAAAATGAGCAGTGTGAGCAGGTCCTGTCATGGATGGCAGAAAGTGCATCCAGCAATCCATCGACCACCCAGAGTTCTACGCTGTCCACTGCTGCAACTCTGAATCCTCTGGCTGCTGCTCCTCCTTCCTCCCAGCCTCCTCACTCCATTACAATGACACATTCTGAGGAGCAGGCAGACTCCCAGGAACTGTTCTCGGGCCCCTGCCCAGAATGGGCAGCAATGGTTCCTCCCCCACCGGAGGAGTTTGTCGTGACCGTTGCCCAACCTTTGGAAAGTTCCCGGGGTCCGGGGGATGAGGCTGGGGACTTCCGGCAACTGTCTCAAGAGCTTTCAGTGGGTGAGGAGGACGACGACGATGAGACACAGTTGTCTATCACTCAGGTAGTAGTAATTGCAGTAAGTCCAAGGGAGGAGCGCACAGAGGATTCGGAGGAAGAGCAGCAGGACGATGAGGTGACTGACCCCACCTGGTTTGCTAAGCCTACTGAGGACAGGTCTTCAGAGGGGGAGGCAAGTGCAGCAGCAGGGCAGGTTGGAAGAGGCAGTGCGGTGGCCAGGGGTAGAGGCAGGGCCAGACTGAATAATCCACCAACTGTTTCCCAAAGCGCCCCCTCGCGCCATGGCGCCCTGCAGAGGCCGAGGTGCTCAAAGGTGTGGCAGTTTTTCACTGAGAGTGCAGACGACCAACGAACTGTGGTGTGCAAGGTTTGTCGCGCCAAGATCAGCCGGGGAGCCACCACCACCAGCCTCACCACCACCAGCATGCGCAGGCATATGATGGCCAAGTACCCCACAGGGTGGGACGAAGGCCGTTCACCGCCTCCGGTTTGCACCACTGCCTCTCCCCCTGTGCCCCAACCTGCCACTAAGATCCAACCCCCCTCTCAGGACACAGGCACGACCGTCTCCCGGCCTGCACCCACACCCTCACCTCCGCTGTCCTCGGCCCCATCCCGCAATGTCTCTCAGCGCACCGTCCAGCTGTCGCTAGCGCAAGCTACGCACCCGCACGCTCAAGCGTTAAACGTGCACATAGCCAAATTGATCAGCCTGGAGATGCTGCCGTATAGGCTTGCGGAAATGGAGGCTTTCAAAAACATGATGGCGGTGGCCCCGCGCTATTCAGTTTCCAGTCGCCACTACTTTTCCCGATGTGCCGTCCCAGCCCTGCACGACCACGTCTCCCGCAACATTGTACGCGCCCTCACCAACGCGGTTACTGGCAAGGTCCACTTAACAATGGACACGTCGACAAGCACAGGCGGGCAGGGCCACTATATCTCCCTGACGGCACATTGGGTGAATTTAGTGGAGGCTGGGACCAAGTCAGAGCCTGGGACGGCTCTCGTCCTACCCACCCCCAGAATTGCGGGCCCCAGCTCGGTGCTGGTATCTGCGGCGGTGTATGCTTCCTCCACTAAAACACCCTCCTCCTCCTCCTCCTACGCAACCTCTGTCTCGCAATCAAGATGTGTCAGCAGCAGCAGGACGTCGCCAGCAGTCGGTGTCGCGCGGCGTGGCAGCACAGCGGTGGCCAAGCGTCAGCAGGCCGTGCTGAAACTACTCAGCTTAGGAGAGAAAAGGCACACGGCCCACGAACTGCTGCAGGGTCTGACAGAGCAGACCGACCGCTGGCTTTCGCCGCTGAGCCTCCAACCGGGCATAGTCGTGTGTGACAACAGCCGTAACCTGGTGGCGGCTATGCAGCTTGGCAGCCTCACGCACGTGCCATGCCTGGCCCACGTCTTTAATTTGGTGGTTCAGCGCTTTCTGAAAAGCTACCCACGCTTGTCAGACCTGCTCGGAAAGGTGCGCCGGCTCAGGGCACATTTCTGCAAGACCAAGACGGACGCTGCCACCCTGCGCACCCTGCAACATCGGTTTAATCTGCCAGTGCACCGACTGCTGTGCGACATGCCCACACAGTGGAACTCTACGCTCCACATGTTGGCCAGGCTCTATGAGCAGCGTAGAACTATAGTGGAATACCAACTCCAACATGGGCGGCGTATTGGGAGTCAGCCTCCTCAATTCTTTACAGAAGAGTGGGCCTGGTTGGCAGACATCTGCCAGGTCCTTGAAAACTTTGAGGAGCCTACCCAGATGGTGAGCAGCGATGCTGCAATCATTAGTGTCACCATTCCTCTGCTATGCCTCTTCAGAAGTTCCCTGCAAAGCATAAAGGCAGACGCTTTGCACTCGGAAACGGAGTATGTCGCTCGATAGTCAGAGCACCCTCATGTCTATATCTCAGCGCGTTGAGGAGGAGGAGGAGGAGGGGGAGGAGCATGAGGAGGAGGGGGAAGAGACAGCTTGGCCCACTGCTGAGGGTACCCATGCTGCTTGCCTGTCATCCTTTCAGCGTGTATGGCCTGAGGAGGAGGAGGAGGAGGAGGAGGAGGATCCTGAAAGTGATCTTCCGAGTGAGGACAGCCATGTGTTGCGTACAGGTACCCTGGCACACATGGCTGACTTCATGTTAGGATGCCTTTCTCGTGACCCTCGCGTTACACGCATTCTGGCCACTACGGATTACTGGATGTACACACTGCTCGACCCACAGTATAAGGAGAACCTTTCCACTCTCATACCCGAAGAGGAAAGAAGTTCGAGAGTGATGCTATACCACAGGACCCTGGCGGACAAACTGATGGTAAAATTCCCATCCGACAGCGCTAGTGGCAGAAGGCACAGTTCCAAGGGCCAGGTAGCAGGGGAGGCGCGGAGATCAGGCAGCATGTACAGCACAGGCAGGGGAACACTGTCCAAGGCCTTTGACAGCTTTATGGCTCCCCAGCAAGACTGTGTCACCGCTCCCCAGTCAAGGCTGAGTCGGCGGGAGCACTGTAAAAGGATGGTGAGGGAGTACGTAGCCGATCGCACGACCGTCCTCTGTGACACCTCTGCCCCCTACAACTACTGGGTGTCGAAGCTGGACACGTGGCCTGAGCTCGCGCTGTATGCCCTGGAGGTGCTAGCTTGCCCTGCGGCTAGCGTCTTGTCAGAGATGGTGTTTAGTGCGGCTGGGGGAATCATCACGGATAAGCGTACCCGCCTGCCAACCGACAATGCCGACAGGCTTACAATCATAAAGATGAACAAAGCCTGGATTTCCCCAGAGTTCTCTTCTCCACCAGCGGACAGCAGCGATACATAGGCTGCACCCTAAACAATACATAGGCTGCACCCGCGGATGGAAGCATCGTTCTCTATCACCATCAAAAACGGGGACCTTTTAGCTTCATCAATCTGTGTATTATATTCATCCTCCTCCTCCTGAAACCTCACGTAATCATGCCGAACGGGCAATTTGTCTTAGGCCCACAAGGCTCAGTCATATAACTTTTGTAAACAATGTTTATACGTGTCAATTCTCAATTCAATAAAGCGTTGAAACTTGCACTTGAACCAATTTTTATATGAACTGGGCTGCCTACAGGCCTAGTTACAAATTAAGCCACATTAACCAAAGCAATTAATGGGATTCACCCGCCCTCTTGGTTGGGCATGGGCAATTTTTCTGAAGTACATTTGTACTGTTGGTACACCAATTTTTTGGGCCCTCGCCTACAGTGTAATCCTACAAATTTTTAGCCCACCTGCATTAAAGCTGACGTTACCTCAGCTGTGCTGGGCACTGCAATGGGATATATTTATGTACCGCCGGTGGGTTCCAGGGAGCCACCCATGCTGTGGGTCCACAGGGACTTCACATTAGGGATTTGTACCTGCCAGTGTCTATGTATTAAAAACCCCGGTCAGACTGGGGCATGCAGTGTGGGCCGAAGCCCACCTGCATTTAATCGGACGTTTCCTCATCTGTGATGGGCACTGCAATGGGATATATTTATCTACCGCCGGTGGGTTCCAGGGAGCCACCCATGCTGTCGGTCCACACGGAGTTGTAACTCCATGTGTCCACTTCTAAAGAACCCCAGTCTGACTGGGGCATGCAGTGTGGGCCGAAGACCACCTGCATTTAATCGGACGTTACCTCAGCTGTGATGGGCACTGCAATGGGATACATTTATGTACAGCCGGTGGGTTCCAGGGAGCCACCCATGCTGTGGGTGCACACGGAATTCCCATTGCGGAGTTGTACCTGTCTGTGACTATTTATAAAAAACCGCGGTCTGACTGGGGCATGCAGACACCTTGACAGAATGAATAGTGTGTGGCACATGGGTTCCCCATTGCTATGCTCACGTGTACAGCTCCTGATGGAGGTGGCACAGGATTGGATTTCTCATTGCTTCTGTACAGCATTATGGGCTATCACCCCGCCCCTTTTAAAGAGGGTCACTGCCTGGCCGTGCCAACCCTCTGCAGCGTGTGCCTGCAGTTCCTCCTCATGGCAGACGCACTTATAAATAGACATGAGGGTGGTGTGGCTATGAGGCCAGCGTGTGGCATGAGGGCAGCTGAAGGCTGCGCAGGGACACTTTGGTGTGCGCTGTGGACACTGGGTCGTGCGGGAGGGGGGGGGGGGGGGTTGGACAGCATGTAACCCAGGAGAAGTGGCAGCGGAGTGTCATGCAGGCAGTGATTGTGCTATGTTGGAGGTAGTGTGGTGCTTAGCTAAGGTATGCCTTGCTAATGAGGGTTTTTCAGAAGTAAAAATTGTTGAGGGGGGGGCACTCTTGCCGCTATTGTGGCTTAATAGTGGGACCTGGGAACTTGAGATGCAGCCCAACATGTAGCCCGTCGCCTGCCCTATCCGTTGCTGTGTCGTTCCCATCACTTTCTTGAATTGCCCAGATTTTCACAAATGAAAACCTTAGCGAGCATCGGCGATATACAAAAATGCTCGGGTCGCCCAATGACTTCAATGGGGTTCGTTACTCAAAACGAACCCTCGAGCATCGCGAAAATTTCGTCTCGAGTAACGAGCACCCGAGCATTTTGGTGCTCGCTCATATCTATTAATAAACCTTTGAACCCTTGTTCACGGACTGAAGTATTTACGTATGATGAAAAGTAACACAGAGGCTCGTTTAATGGGTGAGCCTTAGGTAACAAAGACATTGAAAGTGAGTTTTGTACTGTGAATTTCTTTGCGATTGTATTAGTACTTGTAAGGTGTAAACAACTTTGTTCACAAGGTATTTGTAACAATCAGGTGCAGGTTCAAAGCCTCTTGTTGCAACCAGTATGGGCCAGAAGCGTGATCAGGGGGTATCCAGAGGTCAGCATAGGGGTAGTATCGGGTATGGTACAGGGGAGCAGACAGGTAGAGTAGTCAGGGTGAAGCCAGAGGTTTTTACACAGATAGTATCAGTTGCGGTACAAGAAGCAGACAGGTAGTGTAGTCAGGGGAAGCCAGAGTTCAGTACATAAGTCTCCCCATTTTCAGTATGGAGTAGCCGGCAGGTGTTGGTGCTTGACTACAGACATGGGAGCACAATAATCATGCAAGGATGAGAGGTGCTAGGCTAGGTTATATATGGTGTGCAATCAGGGAACTGGGTGGAGCAATCAAGAAAGCGGACTGGATAAGAGCGAAAAACAAGGGACAAGAACAAGAGTTAGCAGGGGAGCTTGTTAGAGGGCTGGATAACTCAACAGGTCCTGGGTTCAAGCCCAGACAGTAGCCCACTCCTTCTAGGATGGCTTCCGGACATTCCAGGGGCTGGAACTTTTGACCCAATTTTGTGGACAGCCAAACTTTATTGCCCTCCTAAAAGGTAGGAGGAGCTTTACGGTGTCTGTCCGCTGCCTTTTTATAATGTTTGGGGGGCTTCTGGCAGCACTTCAATTGGCTTCACTTGGGTTTTCTGCAGCGTAGTTAGCCTGTGAGTCATAGTAGGAGTGGAAGTATATAAGGAAAGGTCAGGAATAAATATCAGATGCAATCCATAGTTAACGGAAAAAGGACTTTCTGATGTGGAACTATGTTTGGAGCTGTTGTAAGCGAATTCGGATGTTGATAAGAAGTCCACCCAATCATCCTGGAGGTAGGAAATTAAACAGATGAGGTATTGCTCAAGAGTCTAGTTGGTCCTTTCAGTTTGGCCATTGGACAAATTGATAGTAATCCCTAGAACAGTACAGAAGCTTTCCAAAATTTAGATGTAATCTGAACCCCTCTATCAAAAACTACATTACTGGGAACACCATGCACCCTAAATATCTCCTTGATCATTAATTTAGCAGTTTTTTCAGTAGTGGGAATCTCTTTGATGGGGATAAGATGGGCCATTTTTGTGAGTCGGTCCACCACAACAAGAATGGTAGTCATTTCTTTAGAAGGGAAAAACCCACAATAAAATCCATAGATATTGATCTCCAAGGCCTGGAAGGGACTGGAAATAGCTGGGGAAGTTCTAACGGAGGAGATCGTGGTGTCTTGTTTTGTGCACGTGTTACACAAGAGGCAACATATTTTTTTGCATCGTTCTTACAATTAGGCCACCAAAATGAACAAAGCTAATTTTAAGAGATTTCCTGACTCCAAGATTGCCTGCAAGTTTAAAATCATGGACCAGTTTAAGAACGTCAAGTCGAACAGGATCGAGAACATACAGTCTGTTTTCCTGCACCCAAAAACCTTTCCTAAAAGAGAGGTCAACGTCCTTAGAAGGATGATTGAGAAAGAAATAATTTTGGTACCCATCTTTGAACTTTATTAAAAATTCCTTTGAGTCAAGTATTCCCAGGGAACTTGGGGGGACAAAATTGTACAGTCTGTATTAGACTTCTCCCCTGGTTCGGCCAGGATCCTGAATAAGGCCTTGCTATTTTTTGAACCAGGACAATAAGAAATGGTAAAGGTAAGTCTTGAAAAAACAAGACCCAACGTGCTTGTTTTGCTTACAGTTCCTTAACCCCTTAGTGACAAAGCCTGTTTGCGCCTTAGTGCCGGAGTTACATTTTGGAAATCTGACATGTGTCACTTAACATATCATATCTCCATAAAGGTTTTGCATATCCAAGTGATTCTTTTTTTTTTTTTTAGGAGACGTACAAATTTAACATTACTTCTCAGCATTTTGAGGAACACTTTGTTTTCCTACACAAAGCCAAGATTGGAAAGGCTCATAGGTGTCAGAATGAAAAATACCCACAGAAATGACCACATTTTATAAACTTCACCCCTTAATGTATCCACTGAGGGGTTTCATCAGTATTTTGACCCCACGTTTTTTTTTCAGGAATTAATGCAATTTAGAGGAGAAAAGAAATAAAATTTCATATTTCTGCAAATATGTCATTTTAAGAAATATTTTCTTTCTATAGTGCACATGAAAGTGAGGATTGACACCCCCAAATGGATACCCCTGTTTGTCCTGTGTTCATAAACATACCTATTGTGGCCTAATCTTATGTCTGGATGCACAACGGGGCCCAAAATGAAAGGAGTAGTCAGTGTCTTTCAGAACAGAAATTTTGCTTGAAGGTATTTTTGTACAGCATACATAGGAATGAAGACATTCACCCCAAAATGGATACCCCCGTTTCTCCTGTGTTCAGAAACATACCCATTGTGACCATAATCTACTTACAGGACCCATGTCAAGGCCTATAATGGAGGAAACACCGGTTGGATTGCATGGCACAACTGAATAAATTCCAGGCCCCATTGCTCACTAGTGTGGAAAAAAAAAATGGACTCCCTATCCCCCCCCCCCCCCCGCGCCCTTTTTGGCCTTCCCCAAATCTTAGATAAAAGTAATAATGTAAACTGTGTGGGTTTTTTTCGAAGACGGGGGTAATTACGGGGCCTGGTTAGGATAGGCACATGGGGCAATAAAATCTGGTATCCCTCCTCTTTTCATCCTTTTTGGGGGGTATTTCTTGAGCTCAGCGGCAGGGAAGGGGTGTAAAAAGTGGTGCTCTGTGAGTCTCCATAAGCTTGCTGAGGTGCGGCGGTCTCACACAGAAGGCATTCAACAAGCTGCTCCTAGAACTGCAGGAAGGTGAGTGTTGCTGGGGCTTCTTGTAAATTACAGATTACAAGTAGCGATCTGAATAACGCCGGGCTCACACACCCATATGTGGAATCTGCTTGTTGAGGCCCGTAGCGGATCCCAGCTGTCAGCTGGCCGTGGCGCTGCATATGGATGCATAATGTACTGCGCATAACTGCCTACTCACTCAGGCGGTCATGCGCAGTACACCGGTTTTTTTGTTTGTATTTCCCGTGCCATCGCTTAGTGATGACACAGGTACCCGCAGCCCGTACACAATGTAGATGCTTATGGCCTGCTGGTATATCCGCGACCAGGGAGCACAATAGGCTATATGCTGCGGATATCCGCGGGTTTAAATGAAACTTCAAATTTTTTTAACTTTTACGTGATTGCCATTATCCATTGGATAACAGCGGACACGTGACCAGGAACTGCTCAACGCGGCTGCCCGTGAAATCTGCCAGCTCTCGGCTACGTTTTGTAGCCAAGAGCAGGGAGATTTTAAATTACCCTGGCAATTTTTGGTAAAAATTTGCAAAACCTAAAAAGCGTTGAATATCTTTTAGATTTCCCGGAGTGGTCCAATCAACCACAGCTTTAAATTTGCTAGGTTGCATACTCAAACTATTTGGGGAGATGGTATATCCAAGAGATTGAATCCTGATTTGTTCAAATTCACATTTTTCCAGTTTGATATAAAGGTGATCCCCTTGGAGACGTTCCAGTGGTAGCCAGACATGCGTGGGGTGTTCCTCCAAGCTGTCATAAAATATAAGAATGTCATGGAGATAAGTATCAACAAATTGATCAAAAAAATCTCGAAACACATCATTAATAAAATGCTGAACAGCGGCAGGAGCATTGCAAAGGGCAAAATACATAACCAGGTAATCAAAATGTCCATATCTTGCTCTAAAACCAGTCTTCCACTCATCCCCTGGGTGGATCTGTATGAGGTTATAGTACCTTCCCAGGTCTAGTTTGGTAAAAATCTTGGCAAAATGGAGTCTTTCCAGCAATTCTAGGATTAAGAGAAGGGGGAAGCAATTTTTGTCAGTAATTTTATTTAGTTTCCTATAATTAATGCATGGCCACAAGGTTGCATCTTTCTTTTCTACTAAAAACAAAGGTTCCCCAGCGCTAAATAAGGAAGGTCGAATAAAGCCTTCCCTTAGATTTCCGTCCAAGTATTCTCTGAGTACCTTTAATTCTGGCTCTGTAGAGATTGTAAATTCACTCAAATGGCATGGTTGTTTCAGGGAGCAATTCGATTGGACAATCATATGGCCAATGAGGGTGAAGTTGGTCAGATTTCTTCTTGCTGCAGACATAATTGAATTGCTGATACTGAAGTGGCAACTTATCAGAATTCTGCTGACTATCCTCAAAGGTTTCGGTATGTTCAAGGGCAGGCAGCAACTCCTGACAATTCTCTTTACAGTACTCAGAGGGGAAGGTAATGGCTTTTAAGTCCCAGTTGATGGACCAAGGAAGTCCTTGAATGACTGGAAACTTAGGAGAAGAGATAAGATGGAAACTTATTGCTAAATGGTGATCAGGTTCAATAACAATTTCAAGTTCGATTGTCTCATGCTTTACAAGCCCCGAAGACAACGGTAAACCATCCATGGTTTTCATAGCAATTGGTATGGTTTTGGTTATACTTAAGATATTGTTGTTGAGAGCAAATTTAAAGATAGAGGCCGTATCCCATTTTTATCTTTAGTTATCAATGGGATGGCCTGTGACACCAAACCCAGCTGTTTCAGAATGTAGGATTTGTCCATGGTCTTAGCACTGGTAAAGGCTATAGTCTTTGTTGGAGCAGTAAATAGCATAAAGTCCCGAGCTCCCACAATAGAGACATGGATTCTCCGTATGGTGCCTTTTCTTCTTTGCTAAGGGAAGGGGTTTGCGGATGCCATTAATCTAAATTAGTTCAGGTACAGTTTCAGTCTTTTGCTGGGTGTTAAATGCTGGTTGACTGAAAAAATAGGCAGGGTGGTTCCCAAATATCCACAGCTCCTTTTTACATTCAGTATGTGTCTGATCTATTCGTATCAACTCTACCAAGCTCATCTTTCACTGGCTCAGATAATTCTTATCAGAATTGACTCTTCTGGGTGGCTAGATTCCATGTGGTATCAGTCACCCAGCAACAAAATTCTGCCCTATATTCAGCAACAGAGCATCTTCCTTGTTGTAGGTTATGTAAACTACCCTCTGCTGTGACACAGCAATTCGGATCAATAAAGACTTAATCCATAGCAATGGTGAAGGCATTGAGATTGTCCAGGAGGTTACTCTTAGTTCCACATATGGCGAGGTCCATGCAAGCACCACATCAGTGAGAAGGTTGATGATAAATAATACCTTCTTTCTGTCACTGGTAAACATGGTAGGTTGCATCTGGAAGTAGATACAGCACTGGTTAAGGAACTGTTGGTACTGGTGACGTTCCCCACCGAACTTTGCTGGCAATGGCATGTGCACCTCAGAACCTGAATTGAGCTCTTCCAGGAGTTTCATCTTTAAACCATCAATCTCTCTTTGCAGGTCTGCAACCTTTTCCTTGTAGGTGGCATAAAACTCTTGGAGCTCGGCCATCTGTTTCTTCAAGGTGGCCACAATGGACGCCATATTGGGTGTGAATATTTTGTTATGATCAGGGGCAGGTTCAGAGCTTCTTGTTGCAACCAGTACGGGCTGGTAGCATGGTCAGGGGGAAGGCAAAGGTTTGTGCATGGGTATTATCGGTTGTAGTACAGAGGAGTAGACAGGTAGCGTAGTCAGGGTGAAGCCAGAGGTCCACAAACAGGTAGTATTGGTTGCAGTACTGAGGAACAGATAGGCAGCATAGTCAGGTTGAAGCCATAGGTTGGTATACGGGTAATATCAGTTGTGGTAGAAGAAGCAAACAGGTAGCATAGACAGGGGTAGCCAGAGGTCAGTACATGAGTCTATTCATTTGCAGTATGGAGAAGCAGGCACGTGGTAGAGCTTGACTACAGGCATGGGAGAACAATAATCATGCAAGGGTGGGAGGTGCTAGACCAGGTTATATAGGGTGTGCAATTATGGAAACCGGGTGGAGCAATCAAGGAAACAGGAACTGGATAAGAGCAAGGAAAAAGAGACAAGAACAAGTGTTAGCAGGGGGAGCTTGTCTGAGGGCTGTATACCTCAACAGGTATAGCTGCCGCCTGGAACACAGGAGCCCCTGGGTTTGAGCTCTGACAGTATTACTGTTACTATTTCCATATTGTATGGTCCATTTACATGGGACTAGCTATCGGGGTAAACGATGCCCGGCCGCTTATCCTAGTGATGCTTGTGCTGTTACACAGGAGCGAGTATTGCTGGCATCGCTGACAGTACTGCCGACATGGAGGCAGAGAGGGCATTCATAGTAAACATACAGTAGTTCAGAAGTGAACGACTGCTATATACACTGAATGGCTCGTCATTTCAAACTCCAGTGGGAGCGCAGAATTTTGAACGATAATCATTCCATATTAAAGGGTCATTGGTTAGCAATAGTTAGCAGCAAGGTACCCAATAGTAAAAGGTCAATGGCTTAATCATTATCATCCCATTGTTTACTTTTAGGTTTGTGTTCTTAAATAATATATTTTGGTTACTCTATCTGCTGCATCATATCCCGAAGCCTCTGTCGATACAACTCCACCCGTGACACACTAAGCAATCCGAGCTGCCTTCTTCTTTACACTGTGCAACTCAGATGTAATAATTGGATGGAATGGAAAGTAAAATTTACTTTATCTTTTGTTTCGGTGCTTTAAACCTGCGTAGATCAAAGTGACATATCAAACAAATACACTTGTTAGGCGGCCAAATTTCTGGAGTCTGCTTCAGCAGCCAATCGTTCCTCGCCTCGTCTCTTTCCCTGCAGATATTAATACTTATTGCAACTGCTTCTCTTATTTCTTCGAGATTTCTTTTTTCGGAGCTTGCAACATTTGTACTGATAGCGAGACATTATCAACATGTTCTCAGTCAGCACAATCAGCGTGGTGATTTGCTTATGTGCCATGGTTCAGCTGTCGGAGTCATGGGTAAGTTGGGATATCAGAGACTATGCTGTGACCTGTAGCGATAGGACTCTTGTAGTATTGATACTTTTGCATGTTTTATATATGTTTTATACAGTTTTGCACATGAACAGTCCAAGTACAGATGTAGCAAACCTGAGGTTAACATTTAACCATTACGATAATGTAACTGCAATGTACTACAATGCTGTAAATCAAGTTGTTTTGCTGTACCAGTCATGCTAGTGACACAAATCCTCCTATAGGCACGATATGGAAAAAAATCTCATGCCCACCACAGTCCCTTTCTGAATGTTATAGTTATTGGTTTATCCAAAGGAAGTTCTTCTAAGGGTCAAAATAAGGATGTTCATGACTACAGCATCAACTGGCACTACATGAAGAGTGTGTGCAGCGTTCAGATTATATTTACAGTATGCCTGTGCTGTCATTCGCCAACCATTGGTTACAGGACTCCACAGAGTTTTTTTTTAATTATTTTTTTGCATTATTTCACTATTTTCTGTGTTAAAATTTTTAAGGGTCAAAATTATTTTACCCTATGTAATGTCCGCATGTTTACGCATTTGCGGTACAAGGGCTTATTCTTAGTATAAAACAGGAGATCAAACAACTCACTATGTAGCATGACCAAAACTTGGACTTTTAGCCCAGGAAATGGGCCTAAAAAGTTCAAATATGCCAGGTCTGGTCCTAGACACATTATAAATAATCAGGACTGCTATCTCCATTACCCATTGATACATCACTGAATGTACACATACCATGAGACTAGCAAGGGGCTATGACATCAGTGATTGTTATTTGCTAAGTAGCTGTGTCTGTTTCCTTAAACTGAACAATGGGTAAGAAGGGTTTAATTTCATGCTTGAGCAGAGGCTGCCATGCTGCATTGTCCTGATGTCACAACTCTCATGCTGGAGAGTCAGCCAGAACACAACATAAGGCCCGGAGCATTGTGTGTTGTTGTTAGTCCCTGGAATACTGCATCTTCTCACCAAAAGCATTATAGTATTATCTGTATACATTGTTTGGTAAAGTGCTGTGATTTATTAGACACCTTAATAACACAGTAAAACAAAGCTGTCTGACTACAAAGAAACTGGAAGTGCCATTGACATAGAGTTGTGTAACATTAGTCAGAAGGAGAAAAAAATCAACAGAGAATGATTTAGCGTTATTGAGTAAAATGGCTGTTAAAAAGTCACAAATTTTAGTGCAGTCCTTTCAGAAAACTAGGTATTAACCCTTTCCAATCCACTGTCTGACCTGTGAAGACATTATGATTTAAGGCTGTACAGCTCCGATGTTGTAAGACGTCCGTCAGGGTTCTCTTACTGTATATTGCCAGCCTCTCTGCTGTTGAAGCCTATCCAACGTGTCACCTCATGCAGTACTGGCTCTAGCCAGCATATAGCACCGTTATATAATGGCAGAAAAAGAGTATGCCCCCTGAGAAAACCAGGATACAAATTGGATTGGAAAGGCTTAAGATGCCATTGTGTGCCGGTGTAGTGAGCCAGCGGCTACCCAGACACGAGGCCCACGCAGAGCAGCTGGGAGGGTAGAGTTGGCACTTGTGATGGTGGCTCTTATCAGACTCTTCCCCAGAGGGACGCATGCAACCTTGGCCCCTTCCTGGTAACACTGGAACATTGATTACCAATAAACGTGTGGTGAACTGAAGACTCACATGTGACGCCACCATTCCTTACTCACTGGAAAGAACCTCAGCAGAGAAATGAAGAAAGTCCACGCACACAATTAACTTTTTAGTATCTCAGTCCCTGGGAACGGTCAGAGGCTGGCAAATCTTTACTTGTAGCTTTGACAGTGTACAGCTTAAAGGGGTTGTCCCGCGGCAGCAAGTGGGTCTATACACTTCTGTATGGCCATAATAATGCACTTTGTAATATACATTGTGCATTAATTATGAGCCATACAGAAGTTATAAAAAGTTTTTTACTTACCTGCTCCGTTGCTGGCGTCCTCGTCTCCATGGTGCCGACTAATTTTCGCCCTCCGATGGCCAAATTAGCCGCGCTTGCGCAGTCCTGGTCTTCTGCTCTCTTCAATGGAGCCGCTCGTGCAGAATGCAGGCTCCGTGTAGCTCCGCCCCGTCACGTGCCGATTCCAGCCAATCAGGAGGCTGGAATCGGCAATGGACCGCACAGAAGAGCTGCGGTCCACGGAGGAAGAAGATTCCGGCGGCCATCTTCACAGGTAAGTATAGAAGTCACCGGAGCGCGGGGATTAAGGTAAGCGCTCCGGTAAGCTTTCTGTACGTCCCTGCATCGGGGTTGTCTCGCGCCGAACGGGGGGGGGGGGTTAAAAAAAAAAAAAACCTGTTTCGGCGCGGGACAACCCCTTTAAGACACACCAGTGCAGGTAGGACAGTAGATGCGAGGTCAGGGAGGAAACTCAGGAGGATATTGGTCCTGCAGTCCACGTTATCTGTCAGGTACCGCTCCTGGAAGGGGAACATTCCAGAGGAGAATGGAGGTAGGGGCACTACACAGACACTTGAGTCAGACTTGTGGGTCTCTGCACGGCAGACTCCACTCTGTTCACTCAGCTTTCTCTTAAAAGGTTACTGGAATAGGGACATCAGGGTACCTTTCTTCCCTTTTCCATCCTCTTCACCACATGAGGATTGAAGTTACCCCCATGCGGCCAGCACTCACCCCTGTCTCTACCGTTGAAGGTGATGAAAAGACTGACTGCCTACCACACCCAAATCATTCACATTTATAGTCTCTAGCATGCCATGTGACACAACATAAATTGATACTTTTGCAGACATATCCCAGCCACATTCAGACATTAACCCCTCACTTGCTGCAGCTGTGCAATACACATAGGAAGAGACTTGACATTTAGCACATTGCATACACACAAAAGACATTACATATATGACATTTATGGAGGGGCCAGAAACGGGTGTTTCAGGCCATTACACCGGATTATATTATGACCAGAACTTGAAACGCTCGTCCTAATAAAGCCCCTCATCAAGGTATAATTACTTAAACTGGTGTTTAAACTTTGTGCCAAGCTTAAAGGGGTTGTCCGGCCATAATAAATTCATGTGAGCACTTCTGTTTGCCCATTACAATGCACTTTGTAATATACATTGTGCACTGTAAATTGGCCAAACAGAAGTTATATACTTACCTACAGGGGTGCCCCTGCCCCCCCCCCCCGCCCCCCGTGTTGCTCCCCCACCCCCGTGTTGATCCTCCGGTCGTCCTTGGATACGACAAATCCATTGTCTTTTCTTGTCAGGCTGGCTGGGGACGCGCCTCAACTTTTTCTACCCCACTTCTGCCCTAATCAGCAATTCCAGCAACCTGATTGGCTGTTTGGCGAATCAGTCAACCCAAATATTATTAGGGCAGAAGTGGGGAAGAAAAATTTACTGCTACTGCTCTGTCCGGAAGTGTAAGGAAGGCGGCCATCTTGGATTCATTCAGCAGGTCAGTTTCACAGAGAGAAGACAAAGAAGTTGAATGATGTATGTTCTAATACATTTACTTTACAGGTCATTACTGGGGGAAAAAATTAACCATGGGCGGCCGGACAACCCCTCTAATGGCACAAACACATTAAAAGAGGCAATCCTCTTAAAGGGGTTGTCCCGCGCCAAAACGGGTTTTTTTTTCAACCCCCCCCCCCCCGTTCGGCGCGAGACAACCCCGATGCAGGGGTTAAAAAAAGAACACCGCACAGCGCTTACCTGAATCCCCGCGCTCCGGTGACTTCTTACTTACCGGTTGAAGATGGCCGCCGGGATCTTCTACCTCTGTGGACCGCAGCTCTTCTGTGCGGTCCATTGCCGATTCCAGCCTCCTGATTGGCTGGAATCGGCACGTGACGGGGTGGAGCTACACGGAGCTACACGGAGCCCCATTGAGAAGAGAAGAAGACCCAGACTGCTCAAGCGCGTCTAATTTGGCCATTAGACGCTGAAGATTAGACGGCACCATGGAGACGAGGACGCCAGCAACGGAACAGGTAAGTGAATAACTTTTGATAACTTCTGTATGGCTCATAATTAATGCACAATGTACATTACAAAGTGCATTAATATGGCCATACAGAAGTGTATAGACCCACTTGCTGCCGCGGGACAACCCCTTTAATCTATTTGTTGTATCTCGTGGCACTTCCATGTGCCAGATGAAACCTACATCATCTAAAAGGTGATGTACATTTCAAGTAAAATTTATATCAATTTCTGGGGCAAGTTACAGTAAATCTGATGGTTTTCATGGCCCTGCCCCTTAATGCTAGGCTCTGCCCACTTTTTTGTAAAAGTGATAAGCCTGGTAAACTCCATCACAAAAATCACAAATCTTTGCGACTATTTGGTGCCACAATTCTGGCTTAACAGAATTCCTACATACACTTCATCATTAATTCTGCTAAAGACTCAAGGAAAGTAGAAATGGTCAAACTAATTCTAAGAAATCATGTCGAATAAAGACATAAATTTCACTATATGTTTTCTCTTTTCACAGTAAATTCAATATTCAAAAATTTGCATTTTTGCTCCTTTGCTTAAATAGGATCTGTAGCATCATAAAGTCATTGCGGCTGGCTGTGTAGCTGTGCATCCGTGGCCCCAATGACTCTATTGCCGCTTTTCTGTTTTTTCATACTCCCGTTTGTTTGTCCATATGGCCGTTTCTTAGATTGGGCTCCTGGCACTGTGAATCTGCCAAGTGGATGGCCTTGACAGTCCCACATCACCCATCGACAGTGCGTGGTGGGGACTGCCCACTTGACACATTCACAGCACTGGGAGTAAAAACGGAGAAGGAAGGGGAATAGAGGCAAATAGAGTTAGTGGGTCGTAGATGCAGCCCTGTTCACTATTTACAATGTGATAGTGCCTCTTTAATATGGTAACATATAGGGGATGGACAAAACTATGGAAACACTGTACGAAATGCATGGGATTTTAGTTGTGATCACTGAGCTGCCCTTCTGACCCCTGCTTTCCCATCAAATTTGTGTTTACTTCCTCTCTTGCTCTGCTCTCCGTGGTTTTTGGAGCCACCTGGTAACAGCAGCTGAGTGACTCAAACCCCTGACCTATAGAACCTTGTTGCTTGGGCAGATGTTCACTTTTTCCTGGCAGCATCTGTGTTATATTACCTTCACTTAAAAATCGGTCTCTACATGTCTTATTGAAAAATGATTTATAACTTAAGGCATGCATTTTGTACGGTGTTTCCATATTTTTGTCCAACCCTGGTACACTACATTTTGTTTTAGAGAATACTAACTGTACAACTTGAAAGTTAAATACACTAACAGATTGTTTTTGTTTTGTTTTGGAAAGAGAGACTATCGTCCAGGTAAAATCAAAGACTACAATACAGGAAATAGGGTAAGCTTCACCCATGAGAGATTTTACTTTTGCACTATACATAAGTAAGTAGTTGTGTGACACAATTTCCGGCTACAGTAAACCCTTTTAACTTATTGAACACAGACACAGAAAAAACTTTGAAAAGAAGAATGTATTACTGATGTAGCTTATTGTCACATAGATTCTTCTGATGAAGAGCATGGGTTTAACACAACAATATAATTCCTTCACTACCCCTCGAAAACAACCAGACACTCTTAAAGGGGTTATCTGCTTTCTTTTTTAATGATGACTTATCTACTGGAAAGGTCATCAGTAGTTTTTGGATGGCAGTCCACCATGCAGGATCCCCGTCCATCAGTCAACCATCCAGCCTGCTGTCAGTGCAGCAGGCCTGGACGATGTCTTTAGCCGTTAACACAGTAAGTGTGCGCGCCAGCTTCACTCCCATTGAAATCAATGGGAGAGCCATGCTGCTACGGCACTTCCTAGTTCTCTGCTGGTCAGTAAGTCACGTCCAGAGGATAGGTCATTGGTAAAAAAGAGGACAGAAAACCCCTCTCATTGCTTCTAGTTACTCTAGCAGGAAGGTGTGGGGGGATAGTTAAAGGTATGGCTGCTATGGGCACTAAATTTTATTTTTAAAAGTGTCAAAATACATCAGGAAGGATATCAGGGTGGCTTCAGACGAGCGTGTATTTTGTGCGTGCATATGCACACACAAATACACGCGTCTATTCGCCCCAATGCATTTCCTATGGTGTGTGCACATGTCCGTGCTTTACAGGCGTGTGCCTGCAAAGATAGGACATGCGTGCACCATAGTGAATGCACGCATTGTTTTCAATGGAGCCACGGCTGCTGTCAGTGGCTCCATTGAAAACAATGGTCTGCCGGCACTCCTGCATTGTTTTTCAGGAAAGGGCTTTACAAATAAGCTCTTCCCTGAAAAACAAAAATTTTAGTGTAAAAAATAAATAAATAAAAAATAAACTTACCCATCTGCTGCTGCTGTGTACCCCGCGGGGATGAAGAACACATCTGCTGCATGTGGCAGATGTTTCCTTCATCCCCGCTAGTAAAAAGAAATTCCCTGCTGCTGCATCTGCCACATCTGTGACAAATACAGCAAAGGAATGCTTCAATTCTCTACCGCAGCTGCGGTAGAGGATTCTGCTGCTGGCACCCCATCAATTGATTTCAGGGAAGGGCTTTAAATATAAGTAACTGCCAAAGGCTTTGAAGAGTGTTCCCCTGCCTGCACTGGACATGCTGCCTGATCCCCGCGCCTCCCCTGCTAATTGGCCCTCTGAACTGCGTCTTCTACCGCTAGCGCTGTCAGATGGGAACTTTCGCATCACTTTTTCCACCATGGTGCCTGGGGATCAAGTACTGAGGGACCGCCGCCGCCATCATGTTTTTGAAAGCCTCCATTTTGACTAGCCTGTAAGGCAGCATCTCTAGGCTGAGTAATTTGGCAATCTGCACATTTAAAGCTTGTGCATGCGGGTGGGTGGTGGTGTATTTCCACTTTTGCTCCAACGCTTGTGTTAGCGACAGCTGAACGCTGTGCTTGGAGACATTGCTGGAGGCAGTGCAGGACCGTAGAGGTGAGGGTATTGGTGCAGGCCGGAAGGCGCTCGTGCCTGCGTCCTGGGAGGGGGATTGGACCTGTGTGTCAGGTTGGGGCACAGGGGAAGAGGCAGTGGTGTGACCCAGAGGCGGTGAATGGCCTTCGTTCCACCTTGTGGGGTGCTTGGCCATCATATGCCTGCGCATGCTGGTGGTGGTGAGGCTGGTAGTGGTTGCTTCCCGGCTGATCTTGGTGCGGAACAGATTGCACACCACTGTTCGTCGGTCATCCGCGCTCTCACTAAAAAACATCCACACCTTTGAACACCTAGCCCTCTGCACGGAAGGGGTGCTGTGGGAAACAGTTGGGGGATTCTTTGCTCTGGCCCTGCCTCTCCCCCTGGCCACCCCACTGCCTCTTCCAACCTGTCCTGCTGCTCCACTTGTCTCTCCCTCTGAAACCCTGTCTTCAGTAGGCTTAGCAGGCCAGGTGGGGTCAGTCACCTCATTGTCCAGCAGCTCTTCCTCTGAATCCTCTGTGCGCTCCTCCCTCGGATTTCACTGAGAGACAACTGTGTCTTATCATCCTCATCCACAAAAAGCTCTTGAGACAGTTGCCAGAAGTCCCCAGCCTCATCACCTGGACTCTGGGAAGTTTCCAAATGTTGGGCATCGGTCACGACAAACTCCTCAGGTGGGTGAGGAACCGTTTTTTCCCCACTCATGGCAGGGACCCAAGAACAGTTCCTCGAATTCTGCCTGCTCAGAATCTGTCATTTTCATGGAGTGACAAGGCTGGGAGGAAGGAGGAGCAGCCAGAGGATTTAGAGGTGCAGTCCTTAACCTGTAAGGAGGGGACTGCGTGGAAGACTGGGGGTTCGATACATTGCTGGACGCGTTATCCGTGATCCACAACAGGACCTGCTCGCACTGCTGTGCTTGTAATAGGGGTCTACCACGCGGACCCGCAAATTGTGAGCTAAAGCTGGGGATCGGAGAGACGTGACGCTCTCCTAATCGCTCAGCAGCCGGCTCTGATTCGCCCCGTCCAGGACCTCGGTCTCTGCCCACACCCTCACTTGGACACCCGCGTCCTCGACCCTTGCCCCTACTCTTCATCATGTCAGATAAAGAATAGAGCAGGGCCAAATAAATTACCCCACTGTACAGCACTGACAACTGGGCCGTAATTCACCGCACACAGAGACTTGTAGATACCAGAGGCTCTATGCTGTGACAGAAAAAAATTAAACCGCTGTCTGGCGCTGATACCTAGGGGTAATTTACCACTCACAGAGACTTGTAGATGAGAGAGGCTGTATGGAGTGGCAGAAAAAAGTAACCCAGTGGATAGTGCTGATAACAGCGGCTAATTCACCGCACACAAGGAAAGGGTATTGTAAGATGCTCTACACAGGGACAGAGAAACTATTAACCCAGTGGAAAGTGCTGCTGATAACTGCGGCTACTTAACTGCCCACAAGGAAAGGGTATTGTGAGATGCTCGGCACTGCCCCAGAAAAAAATAGCGGGCTGTTTAGCGATGAGAACTCTGGCTAATTTACTACACATAGCAAATGGGAGATGTGAAATGCTCTGCATAGGCCTAGATGCTTGAAAAAAAAAAATTGGTGCACTACTGCTCCCAGCCAGCCAAAAAAGTAATGCACACAATGATGAATAGCACTAAGAAGGACTGTTGGGTTTTTGATGTCAGGATCGCTGCCTAATTGCACCCTACACTACCACTTTCCCTATCTCAACAGCAGCTCTTTCCCTAACCTCTGCCAGCATGCGTCTGAGGCGAGCCACGGGAGGCATCAGTTTAAGTACTCAGCAGTCACCTGATCCCGCCATCCACTTACTGCTGCAGATGTGCACAGGGCTGGCACGTCTCAGCAGGAAGTGGTAATGCCTTCCCTGCATGTTTATTGGCTAAAAAAATTGTGCTAAACATGAGGGGAGGGGAAATGAAATTGACTTGAGTACCGCGTGGTGTTTGTCTCGAGTACCGAGCATCTCGAGTAGCCTAATACTCGAATGGGCATCAACCTCGGACAAGTGCGCTCGCTCATCTCTATTGATGACCTATCCGCAATGTAGGTCGTCAATAGTTGATAGGGTGGTGTCCATTGCTCAGGATCCCAACCGATCAGCCGATTGTTCACCCGCTGGCAGTGCTGTAATTACACAAGGGTTGAAGCGGAAGTCTCTGCTCCAACCTCTGTGTAGTGGCCACCACTTGAAATCAATAAGAATTGCGCTTGCAAATACAAGTGCCAACCACTACACAGAGGTTAGAGAAGAGGGCAAACAATCAGTTGATCAGTCAGGGTCCCAAGTAATGGACCCAGCCGATCAACTATTGATGACCTATCCTGAAGATAGGTCGTCAATAGTATTTTCCACGAAAAAACCCTCTAAGTTCTATGCATCATTACACTCTTGGATTACTCCCGCAGTAACCCATGACATCATAGAGTGCATCATGTGACCTGCTGAAGTGCAGAGCGCTCATGTGCCAGCAAAAGTAACGATGAACATTAGCAGCCTAATAAGCAGCCAGATCACACATCATGTGACCAGAAGTGTGAAGAAAATAGATCCTAGTCAAAAAGAACTCATTGCAACCATTTTAGCCATTAATAGCAAAAATCAGCAATGATGACTTGATTAAGGGTTCTTTCACATGAGCGTATATTGGCCTGCCGTTTTCACGGTCGGCCAATATATGTTATGATCTGATGCATTGGATTCCAATGCATGAGATCACATGGCCATATTCCTGAGACGTAAAAGCGCCTGACCGGGCCAATATAGCACCGGGCGCTTTTACGTCTGGCCCAAAAGATAGTCCTAGAACTATCTTTTCGGCTGGTATACATTGGCCGCTGCATGGGCTCCTAAACTCCTAAACTGCATGGACTGCTAAACTCCCTCCCTTTTCGCTCCTCCCCTTCGGCTGCTGCCAAAGGGAGGGGGCCGGATGGGGTGGAGCCAAGCTTCCACTCCTTGTCCAGATCCAGCAATGGGAGGCGGCAGGACAGGGTGGCGCTTAGCTCCACCCCTAGCCTGTCCCCTCCCATTGCTGGCTCTGGACAAGGGGCGGGAGGTGGTGGGAGCTTAGCTCCACTCCCACCCCGCCCCCTCCTTTTGCAATCACCCAGAGGGTACGAGAGAGGAGGTGAGCCATTGAGAGGGAGGGAAGGGGCCATGGCATGGCGGACTCGGCATATATGCACCGGGGCCAATGCTGTCTGAACGGGCACACAAACATTAAATTTGTGCACCCGTTCACGAGTTTTTACTCCCTAGACCATAGCGTATATCGGCTGCCGTGAAAGCGGCAGCTGATATACACTCGTGGGAATAAAGCCTAACACTAAATTGCTTTAGACAAAAAAAAAAAATATGTGTTTGGTATCGTTGCGTCCATAACAACCAATAGGTTATGGACGCAATTATTATAAAAGATAATAAAAGTAAAGAAAACCCTTTTCTCATATTTATAACATTAAAAAAATAGTAAAAAAAAAAAACATATTTGGTATCGCTGTGTCTATTAAAGACCATTCTATCAAAATAATGTATTACTTACTTCGCATAGTGAATGTCGTCAGAAAAAAACGAACAAAACACAATTGTGTCATCCCATCTCTGAGAGAAAACAAAATAAAAAGTGATCAAAAAGTCTCATATACTCCAAAATACCACCAATAGAAACTACAGAACGTCCTGCAAAAAATGAGTTCTCACACAACTATATCGATGGGAAAATAAAAAAGTTCTGTATGGTAGTAATTGTACTGACCCATAGCATAAAGTTATCCTGTCATTTTTGCTGCAGCATGTATGTCGTAGAAACAAGGCCCCCAAGAATGGCGGAATTGCGTTTTTGTTTTTTTTTTCATTTCACTCCACTTAGAGGGGTTTTTTTTTATGTTTTTCAGTACATTACATGGTCCATAGAATAGCACCATTGAAAAATACAACTCGGCCCACTAAAAACAAATCCTTAGAAAGCTAAGTTGATGGATAAATAAAAAAACAAAAACATACAATGGGGGCAGTCCTTAGCTGTTAAAGGAGCTGTCCAAGTTACAATAGATTAGTTAAAGCCCTTCTGCAAGTATGAACATAAAATAATCAACACATACTCACCTCTCGGTGCTCCCACTGTGTCCTGCGATGGTGTTTGGTCCCCCGCTTTGGTCACTGTTAGAGATGAGCGAGCACCAAAATGCTCGGGTGCTCGTTACTCGGAACGAAATTACCGCGATGCTCGAGGGTTCGTTTCGAGTAACGAACCCCATTGAAGTCAATGGGCGACCCGAGCATTTTTGTATTTCGCCGATGCTCGCTAAGGTTTTCATGTGTGAAAATCTGGGCAATTCAAGAAAGTGATGGGAACGACACAGCAACAGATAGGGCAGGCGAGGGGCTACATGTTGGGCTGCATCTCAAGTTCACAGGTCCCACTATTAAGCCACAATAGCGGCAAGAGTGGGCCCCCCCCCCTCCCAAAAACTTTTACTTCTGAAAAGCCCTCATTAGCAATGCATACCTTAGCTAAGCACCACACTACCTCCAACAAAGCACAATCACTGCCTGCATGACACTCCGCTGCCACTTCTCCTGGGTTACATGCTGCCCAACCGCCCCCCCTCCCCCCCACAGCGCACACCAAAGTGTCCCTGCGCAGCCTTCAGCTGCCCTCATGCCACGCCACACTCATGTCTATTTAGAAGTGCGTCTGCCATGAGGAGGAACCGCAGGCACACACTGCAGAGGGTTGGCACAGCTAGGCAGTGACCCTCTTTAAAAGGGGCGGGGCGATAGCCCACAATGCTGTACAGAAGCAATGAGAAATAGAATCCTGTGCCACCTCCATCAGGAGCTGCACACGTGGGCATAGCAATGGGGAACCTATGTGCCACACACTATTCATTCTGTCAAGGTGTCTGCATGCCCCAGTCAGACCGCGGTTTTTAATTCATAGACACAGGCAGGTACAACTCCCTATTGTGAAGTCCCTGTGGACCGACAGCATGGGTGGCTCCCTGGAACCCACCGGCGGAACATAAAAATATCCCATTGCATTGCCCATCACAGCTGAGGTAGTAATGTCATGTTTAATGCAGGTGGGCTTCGGCCCACACTGCATGCCCCAGTCAGACTGGGGTTCTTTACAAGTGGAAACAGATGCATTTATAATTCCCTGTGGACCCACAGCATGGGTGGGTGCCAGGAAGCCACCGGCGGTACATAGAAATATCCCATTGCATTGCCCAACACAGCTGAGGTAGTAATGTCGTGCTTAATGCAGGTGGGCTTCGGCCCACACTGCATGCCCCAGTCAGACTGGGGTTCTTTACAAGTGGACACATGTAGGTTAAACTCCGTGTGCACCTACAGCATGGGTGGCTCCCTGGAACCCACCGGCGGTACATAAAAATATCCCATTGCATTGCCCAACACAGCTGATGTAACGTCAGCTGTAATGCAGGTGGGCTAAAAATTCATTTGATTACACTGTAGGCGAGGGCCCACAAAAATTGCTGTATCAACAGTACTAATGTACATCCAAAGAATTGGCCATGGCCAACCAAGAGGGCAGGTGAAACCCATTAATCGCTTTGGTTAATGTGGCTTAAGTGGTAACTAGGCCTGGAGGCAGCCCAGTTTAACGAAAAATTGGTTCAAGTTAAAGTTTCAACGCTTTTAAGAGCATTGAAACATATAAAAATTGTTTAGAAAAATTATATGAGTGAGCCTTGTGGCCCTAAGAAAAATTGCCCGTTCAGCGTGATTACGTGAGGTTTCAGGAGGAGGAGGAGGAATATTAGACACAGATTGATGAAGCAGAAATGTCTCCGTTTTGGATGGTGAGAGAGAACGTAGCTTCCATCCGCGGGTGCAGCCTACGTATTGCTTACGTATCGCTGCTGTCCGCTGGTGAAGAAGAGAAGTCTGGGGAAATCCAGGCTTTGTTCATCTTGATGAGTGTAAGCCTGTCGGCACTGTGGGTTGACAAGCGGCTACGCTTATCTGTGATGATTCCCCCAGCCGCACTAAACACACTCTCTGACAAGACGCTAGCCGCAGGACAAGCAAGCACCTCCAGGGCATACAGCGCGAGTTCAGGCCACGTGTCCAGCTTCGACACCCAGTAGTTGTAGGGGGCAGAGGCGTCACGGAGGACGGTCGTGCGATCGGCTACGTACTCCCTCACCATCCTTTTACAGTGCTCCCGCCGACTCAGCCTTGACTGGGGAGCGGTGACACAGTCTTGCTGGGGAGCCATAATGCTGGCAAAGGCCTTGGAGAATGTTCCCCTGCCTGCGCTGTACATGCTGCCTGATCTCTGCGCCTCCCCTGCTACCTGGCCCTCGGAACTGCGCCTTCTGCCACTAGCGCTGTCGGATGGGAAGTTTACCATCAGTTTGTCCACCAGCGCCCTGTGGTATAGCATCACTCTCGAACCCCTTTCCTCTTCGGGAATCAGGAGTGGAAAAGTTCTCCTTATACCATGGGTCGAGCAATGTGTACACCCAGTAATCTGAAGTGGCCAGAATGCGTCTAACGCGAGGGTCACGAGAAAGGCATCCTAACATGAAGTCCGCCATGTGTGCCAGAGTACCTGTACGCAACACATGGCTGTCCTCACTAGGAAGATCACTTTCAGGATCCTCCTCCTCCTCCTCTTCCTCCTCCTCAGGCCATACACGCTGAAAGGATGACAGCCCAGCAGCATCTGTACCCTTAGCAGTGAGCCAAGCTGTCTCTTCCCCCTCCTCCTCATCCTCCTCATGCTCCTCCTCCTCCTCCTCCTCAACGCGCTGAGATATAGACAGGCGGGTGCTCTGACTATCCAGCGACATACTGTCTTCCCCCGGCTCTGTTTCCGAGCGCAAAGCGTCTGCCTTTATGCTTTGCAGGGAACTTCTCAAGATGCATAGCAGAGGAATGGTGACGCTAATGATTGCAGCATCGCCGCTCACCACCTGGGTAGACTCCTCAAATGTTCCAAGGACCTGACAGATGGCTGCCAACCAGGGCCACTCTTCTGTAAATAATTGAGGAGGCTGACTCCCACTGCGCCGCGCAAGTTGAAGTTGGTATTCCACTATAGCTCTACGCTGCTCATAGAGTCTGGCCAACATGTGGAGCGTAGAGTTCCACTGTGTGGGCACGTCGCACAGCAGTCGGTGCACTGGCAGATTAAACCTATGTTGCAGTGTCCGCAGGGTGGCAGCGTGCGTGTGGGATTTGCGGAAATGTGCGCAGAGCTGGCGCACCTTTCCGAGCAGGTATGACAAGTGGGGGTAGCTTTTCAGAAAGCGCTGAACCACCAAATTAAAGACATGGGCCAGGCATGGCACGTGCGTGAGGCTGCCGAGCTGCAGAGCCGCCACCAGCTTACGGCCGTTGTCACACACGACCATGCCCGGTTGGAGGCTCAGCGGCGCAAGCCAACGGTCGGTCTGCTCTGTCAGACCCTGCAGCAGTTCGTGAGCTGTGTGCCTCCTATCTCCTAAGCTGAGTAGTTTCAGCACGGCCTGCTGACGCTTGCCCACCGCTGTGCTGCCACGCCGCGTGACACCGACTGCTGGCGACGTACTGCTGACACATCTTGATTGCGAGACAGAGGTTGCGTTGGAGGAGGAGGAGGAGGAAGGTGCTTTAGTGGAGGAAGCATACACCGCCGCAGATACCACCACCGAGCTGTGGCCCGCAATTCTGGGGGTGGGTAGGACGTGAGCGGTCCCAGGCTCTGACTCTGTCCCAGCCTCCACTAAATTCACCCAATGTGCCGTCAGGGAGATATAGTGGCCCTGCCCGCCTGTGCTTGTCCACGTGTCCGTTGTTAAGTGGACCTTGGCAGTAACCGCGTTGGTGAGGGCGCGTACAATGTTGCGGGAGACGTGGTCGTGCAGGCCTGGGACGGCACATCGGGAAAAGTAGTGGCGACTGGGAACCGAGTAGCGCGGGGCAGCCGCCGCCATCATGCTTTTGAAAGCCTCCTTTTCCACAAGCGTATACGGCAGCATCTGTAGGCTGATCAATTTTGCAATGTGCACGTTTAACGCTTGAGCGTGCGGGTGCGTGGCGTCGTTCTTGTGCTTGCGCTCAAACTGTGGCACTAGAGACGTCTGGACGCTGCGCTGAGAGCCATTGCTGGATGGGGCCGAGGACAGCGGAGGTGATGGTGTGGGTGCAGGCCAGGAGACGGTAGTGCCTGTGTCCTCAGAGGGGGGTTGGATCTCAGTGGCAGGTTGGGGCACAGGGGGAGAGGCAGTGGTGCAAACCGGAGGCGTTGAACGGGCATCGTCCCACCTTGTGGGGTGCTTGGCCATCATATGCCTGCGCATGCTGTTGGTGGTGCCTCCCCAGCTGATCTTGGCGCGACAAAGGTTGCACACCACTGTTCGTCGGTCGTCAGGCGTCTCTGTGAAAAACTGCCACACCGTAGAGCACCTTGACCTGTGCAGGGTGGCATGGCGCGAGGGGGCGCTTTGGGAAACAGTTGGTGGATTATTCGGTCTGGCCCTGCCTCTACCCCTGGCCACCGCACTGGCTCGGCCTGTGCCCACACCCTCACTTGGCCCTCCGCGTCCTCGGCCGCGTCCACATCCTCTAGGCCTACCCCTACCCCTCAGCATGCTGTATTACCAGTGATTTGATTTCCCAGTCAGGAAAGACAATGGCGCAAGCCTGCAGTAAACCGTAGCTGGTTGCGTCTGATTTTTGTACGTTGTCCACGCAGCACACACGTACACGGAGACCTTAGGACTGACACAGGCAGGCCAAATATAATTTCTTTTCCTTTTTTGCAAAGGGAAGGACCCACTGCGTATATTCAATGAACAATAACTTTTAGAACTGTAGTGTGGCCCTGAAAAAGTGACACACAACTTTAGTGTAGCAGAGTTATTAACTCTAGCAGAGCAGGTATTTGCCAGTCAGGAAAGACAATGGCGCAAGCCTGCAGTAAACCGTAGCTGGTTGCGTCTGATTTTTGTACGTTCTCCACGCAGCACACACGTACACGGAGACCTTAGGACTGACACAGGCAGGCCAAATATAATTTCTTTTCCTTTTTTGCAAAGGGAAGGACCCACTGCGTATATTCAATGAACAATAACTGTGTTGTGGCCCTGCCTACACAATTCTGTCCCTGTAGTATCAATGGAGGGTGCAATGCTCTGCACAGACGATTTTTAGAAGAAAAAAAAAAATGCAACACTGCTAACAGCAGCCAGCACAGTACTGCAGACGTTTAAATTTGGCCCTAGAAAGGACCGTTGAGGTTCTTGAAGGCTACACTCACTCCTAACACTCTCCCTGCCTATGCACCACTTCTGTCCCTAATACCGGGTGCAATGCTCTGCACTGCCGATTTTGAGAAAAATAAAAATAAAAACACTGCTAGCAGCAGCCTGCACACAGGTAGATGTGGCCCTAAGAAGGACCTTTGGGGTTCTTGAAGCCTACACTAACTCCTAACGCTCTCCCTACAGCAGCACCAGCACGATAGTACTTTCCCTCAGCTAACTCACAAGGCATGTGTGGCGAGCCGCGGGAGGGGCCGACTTTTATACTCGGGTGACATCTGATCTCGCCAGCCACTCACAGCAGGGGGGTGGTATAGGGCTTGAACGTCACAGGCGGAAGTTGTAATGCCTTCCCTGTCTTTCAATTGGCCAGAAAAGCGCGCTAACGTCTCAGAGAGGAAACTGAAAGTAACCGGAACACCGCGTGGTACTCGTTACGAGTAACGAGCATCCCGAACACCCTAATATTCGCACGAATATCAAGCTCGGACGAGTACGTTCGCTCATCTCTAGTCACTGTTTAAACGCTACAGTCCTGCCCGGATTATGGGACTTGACAGAAGTTGCAGCCAATAATAAAGCTCAGTGATTTACTGCTACACCGCAGAGTTAAAGGTCTAATAAATATATAGTGAAGCCCTAATTGTGAAATGGCCATTGACTCTACTAAAGTGGCCATCAGTGTATTTTCAGACTACAGTAGTGAATACGAAAGGAGTAAATCTTTATGTCATCCGAATACATTCATAGAAGAATAATAACATGGAAACTACTCCATGACCCAGGTATGCTAGACTCACCATCGCTTAGAGAACACCTCCACCTGTTCCTTATAATAAGACCACAGACACCAATCTCGTTGGAATTTTTTGGCCACAGCAGCCAATTTTATTTAACAAAAGAGCATAACATTAATTTTATTCACCTTTTTCCATAAAGGAGAGGAGGCCCCTGGAGACAAACCAAAAAATTATAAGGGTCTGGTGCTTTTCCAATAAAACCCTACCTTGCCTCCAACCGTACACCCGGCTCAGAGACACCACTAGCCCCCCCCTCCCCCAACCACTGGAAGACTAGAATATCAAAATTGATTAAGGTCACCCGGGATCCCTTCCCTGGCCTTCTCCCACACACTAGACCCAACCACTATAACTAACAGGGTGGTAAGTCTTCCAGGTGAGGCCGTCCCCACCAAAACTTTCTTCCACCCAACATATCAAGGACCACCCCGCCCACCATCAGCTGCCACGACATAACATATAACTCATCATTTCTTATCCAGTATTACAATTAGGCGCACTTAACCACTCACTGCCCTTTGTCAATAACCCCTTGCCCTCTTTTTAAGGAGGATGGGTGGACCACAGCTCTTATTCTTTTTGAAAATGGCGCTCCTGCACAAATCTGTCTTTTATCATTCTTATAACTCCTCCCCCTGCTACTCCCCCATCCAATCAACTCCTTTTACCCCTTATCCTACAACCCCCCCCCCCCCCCCATTCTGCACCACTTCAATATTATAATTATTAACCCTATCCTGCCTACTTGGTTCCCTAGCAACCCTGTCATGCAGGCCTTCTCTTATGGGCCCTTCCAGGGCCCTGATATGGCCCCAAGCTTTACTTATATGGCAGAGCCCAAATTAGACACGTCCTTTAACTAATACACAGTCCACAGATGAAGCAAAGTTTAACTTGAGACACAATGGCTTGTGTTGATTAAGACAACAGAAAAAGAGCTATTCAGTGGCTTAAAAGTTCAACTTGCTTGCATCTACAGCTCTGGAATTTGGTGCGATGGATTTAAATTTTGAGCTACTAGGAAGTATGTTAAACTATAAAGAGTAAAACACAATAACTTTATTTTCTCATTACAGAATGCTTTAATTCCGATGACAGATGGAGATAAAAAAGAAATTATTAAGTGTCACAATGATGCAAGGAGTGACGTGGATCCAGAAGCTGCGAACATGCAGAAAATGGTAGTTATTGTTATCCGCTATTCTGCAAAGTTTTCTTCTATTTTTATTGTTTCCAGCACTCTATAATATATATACTACACCACACAGGAGAGCCGACAGCTCCTGTATATACTACACCACACAGGAGAGCCGACAGCTCCTCTATATACAACACCACACAGCAGAGCCGACAGCTCCTCTATATACAACACCACACGGGAGAGCCGACAGCTCCTCTATATACTACACCACACGGGAGAGCCGACAGCTCCTCTATATACTACACCACACGGGAGAGCCGACAGCTCCTCTATATACTACACCACACGGGAGAGCCGACAGCTCCTCTATATACTACACCACACGGGAGAGCCGACAGCTCCTCTATATACTACACCACACGGGAGAGCCGACAGCTCCTCTATATACTACACCACACGGGAGAGCCGACAGCTCCTCTATATACTACACCACACGGGAGAGCCGACAGCTCCTCTATATACTACACCACACGGGAGAGCCGACAGCTCCTCTATATACTACACCACACGGGAGAGCCGACAGCTCCTCTATATACTACACCACACGGGAGAGCCGACAGCTCCTCTATATACTACACCACACGGGAGAGCCGACAGCTCCTCTATATACTACACCACACGGGAGAGCCGACAGCTCCTCTATATACTACACCACACGGGAGAGCCGACAGCTCCTCTATATACTACACCACACGGGAGAGCCGACAGCTCCTCTATATACTACACCACACAGGAGAGCCGACAGCTCCTCTATGTACTCCACCACACAGGAGAGCCGACAGCCCCTCTATATACTACACCACACAGGAGAGCCGACAGCTCCTCTATATACTACACCACACGGGAGAGCCGACAGCTCCTCTATATACTACACCACACGGGAGAGCCGACAGCCCCTCTATATACTACACCACACGGGAGAGCCGACAGCTCCTCTATATACTACACCACACGGGAGAGCCGACAGCTCCTCTATATACTACACCACACGGGAGAGCCGACAGCCCCTCTATATACTACACCACACGGGAGAGCCGACAGCTCCTCTATATACTACACCACACAGCAGAGCCGACAGCTTTATATACTAAACCACACAGGAGAGCCGACAGCTCCTCTATATACTACACCACACAGCAGAGCCGACAGCTCCTCTATATACTATACCACACAAGAGAGATGACAGCCCCTCTATATAGTACAACACACAGGAGAGCCAACAGCTCCTCTATATACTACACCACACAGGAGAGCCGACAGCTCCTTTATATACTATACCACACAAGAGAGATGACAGCCCCTCTATATACTACACCACACAGGAGAGCCGACGCCCCTCTATATACTACACCACACAGGAGAGCCGACAGCTCCTCTATATACTACACCACACAGGAGAGCCGACAGCTCCTCTATGTACTACACCACACAGGAGAGCCGACAACCCCTCTATATACTACACCACACAAGAGAGATGACAGTCCCTCTATATACCACACCACACGGGAGAGCCGACAGCTCCTCTATATACTACACCACACGGGAGAGCCGACAGCTCCTCTATGTACTACACCACACGGGAGAGCCGACAGCTCCTCTATATACTACACCACACGGGAGAGCCGACAGCTCCTCTATATACTACACCACACGGGAGAGCCGACAGCTCCTCTATATACTACACCACACGGGAGAGCCGACAGCTCCTCTATATACTACACCACACGGGAGAGCCGACAGCTCCTCTATATACCACACCACACAGGAGAGCAGACAGCTCCTCTATATACTACACCACACGGGAGAGCCGACGGCCCCTCTATATACTACACCACATGGGAGAGCCGACAGCTCCTCTATATACTACACCACACAGCAGAGCCGACAGCTTTATATACTAAACCACACAGGAGAGCCGACAGCTCCTCTATATACTACACCACACAGCAGAGCCGACAGCTCCTCTATATACTATACCACACAGCAGAGCCGACAGCTCCTCTATATACTATACCACACAAGAGAGATGACAGCCCCTCTATATACTACACCACACAGGAGAGCCGATGCCCCTCTATATACTACACCACACAGGAGAGCCGACAGCTCCTCTATATACTACACCACACAGGAGAGCCGACAGCTCCTCTATGTACTACACCACACAGGAGAGCCGACAACCCCTCTATATACTACACCACACAAGAGAGATGACAGTCCCTCTATATACTACACCACACAGGAGAGCCGACAGCCCCTCTATATACTACACCACACTAGAGAGCCGATAGCTCCTCTATATACTACACTGCACAGGAGAGCCGAAAGCTCCTCTGTATACTACACCACATAGGAGAGACGACAGCTCTTCTATATACTGCCCCACACAGGAGAGCCGACAGCTCCTCTACATACTACACCACACAGGAGAGCCCACAGCCCCTCTATATACTACACCACACAGAAGAGCCGACAGCTCCTCTATATACTACACCACACGGGAGAGCCGACAGCTCCTCTATGTACTACACCACACGGGAGAGCCGACAGCTCCTCTGTATACTACACCGCACAGCAGAGCCGACAGCTTCTCCTTATACTACACCACACAGGAGAGCCGACAGCTCCTCTATATACTACACCACACGGGAGAGCAGACAGCTCCTCTATATACTACACCACACGGGAGAGCCGACAGCCCCTCTATATACTACACCACACGGGAGAGCCGACAGCCCCTCTATATACTACACCACACGGGAGAGCCGACAGCCCCTCTATATACTACACCACACGGGAGAGCCGACAGCCCCTCTATATACTACACCACACAGCAGAGCCGACAGCCCCTCTATATACTACACCACACAGCAGAGCCGACAGCTCCTCTATATACTATACCACACAGGAGAGATGACAGCCCCTCTATATACTACAACACACAGGAGAGCCAACAGCTCCTCTATATACTATACCACACAAGAGAGATGACAGCCCCTCTATATACCACACCACACAGCAGAGCCGACAGCTCCTCTATATACTATACCACACAAGAGAGATGACAGCCCCTCTATAAACTACACCACACAGGAGAGCCGACGCCCCTCTATATACTACACCACACAGGAGAGCCGACAGCTCCTCTATATACTATACCACACAAGAGAGATGACAGTCCCTCTATATACTACACCACACAGGAGAGCCGACAGCCCCTCTATATACTACACCACACAGGAGAGCCGATAGCTCCTCTATATACTACACTGCACAGCCGATAGCTCCTCTATATACTACACTGCACAGGAGAGCCGAAAGCTCCTCTGTATACTACACCACATAGGAGAGACGACAGCTCTTCTATATACTGCCCCACACAGGAGAGCCGACAGCTCCTCTACATACTACACCACACAGGAGAGCCCACAGCCCCTCTATATACTACACCACACAGGAGAGCCGACAGCTCCTCTATATACTACACCACACAGAAGAGATGACAGCTCCTCTATGTACTACACCACACGAGAGAGCCGACAGCTCCTCTGTATACTACACCGCACAGCAGAGCCGACAGCTTCTCCTTATACTACACCACACAGGAGAGCTGATAGCTTCTCCATACACTGTACCACACAGGAGATCCAACAGCTCCTCTATATACTACACCACACAGGAGAGGTCCTCTATATACTACACCACACAGGAGAGCTGACAGCTCCTCTATATACTACACTACACAGGAGAGCCAACGGCTCCTCTATATACTACACCATACAGGAGAGCCGACAGCTCCTTTATATACACCCCAACAAAGGAGAGCCGGCAGCTCCTCTTTATACTACACCACACAGGAGAGCCGACAGCTCCTCTATATACTACATCACACAGGAGAGCCGACAGCTCCTCTATATACTACATCACACAGGAGAGCCCATGGCTCCTCCATATACTACACTGCACAGGAGAGCCGACAGCTCCTCTATATACTACACCACACAAGAGAGATGACAGCCCCTCTATATACTACACCACACAGGAGAGGTCCTCTATATACTACACCACACAGGAGAGCTGACAGCTCCTCTATATACTACACCACACAGGAGAGCCGACAGCTCCTCTATATACTACACCACACAGGAGAGCCGACAGCTCCTCTATATACTACACCACACAGGAGAGCCGATAGCTCCTCTATATACTACACCACACAGGAGAGCCGATAGCTCCTCTATATACTACACCACACAGGAGAGCCGACAGCTCCTCTATATACTACACCACACAGGAGAGCCGACAGCTCCTCTATATACTACACCACACAGGAGAGCCGACAGCTCCTCTACATACTACACCACACAGGAGAGCCCATGGCTCCTCTATATACTACACTGCACAGGAGAGCCAACAGCTCCTCTATATACTACACCATACAGGAGAGCCGACAGCTCCTTTATATACTACACCACACAGGAGAGCCGACAGCCCCTCAATATATTACACCACACAAGAGAGCCGACAGCCCCTCCTATATACTACACCATACAGGAGAGTCCATGGCTCCTTTATATACTACACCACACAGGAGAGCCGACAGCCCCTCAATATACTACACCACACAAGAGAGCCGACAGCTCCTCTATATACTACACCATACAGGAGAGTCCATGGCTCCTCTATATACTACACCAGGGGTCCCCAACTCCAGTCCTCAGGGACCACCAACAGGTCATGTTTTCAGGATTTCCCATGGTAAGAACACCTGTGGCGATGTCTGAGGCACCGACAATAATTACATCACCTGTGCAAGACTGAGGAAATCCTGAAAACATGACCTGTTGATGGTCTCTGAGGACTGGAGTTGGGGAACACTGTACTACACCACATAGCAGAGCCGACAGCTTCTCCTTATACACCACACAGAAGAGTTGACAGCTCCTCCATACACTCTACCACACAGGAGAGCCAACAGCTCCTCTATATACACCACCACACAGGAGAGCTTCTCTATATACTATACCACACAGGAGAGCTGACAGCTCCTCTATATACTACACCACACAGGAGAGCCCGCAGCTCCTCTATATACTACACCACACAGGAGAGCTCACAGCTCCTCTATACACTACACTACAAAGCTTCTCTGTATACTACACCACACAGGAGAGCCGACACCTCCTCTATATATTACATCACACAGGAGAGCCAACAGCTTCTCCTTATACTACACCACACAGAAGAGCTGATAGCTCTCCATACACTGTACCACACAGGAGAGCTCCTCTATATACTACACCACACAGGAGGGCTTCTCCTTATACTACACCACACAGAAGAGCTGATAGCTCCTCTATACACTGTACCACACAGGAGAGCTCCTATATATACACACTACACCACACAGGAGAGCCGACACCTCCTCTATATACTACACCACCCAGAAGAGCCGACAGCTCCTCTATATACTACACCACACAGCAGAGCTGACACCTCCTCTATATACTACACCACACAGGAGAGCCGACAGCTCCTCTATATACTACACCACACAGGAGAGCCAACAGCTCCTCTATATACTACACCACACAGGAGAGCCAACAGCTCCTCTATATACTACACCACACAGGAGAGCCGACAGCTCCTCTTTTCCTTGGTTTGTAATACATACTGTACAGCAAATTATTTTCTTTTGGAAAATAACATGTTTATTTTTTTCCTTTCAAATTAAGACTTGGAGTGATAAAGCAGAAGAGAATGCGAAGAATGTAGTATCAAAATGTAAAGATGCTCATAGCGCAATGGCCGACAGACAAGCTCATGGTGAGTTTGTTAAAACCATGGTCCTTGAATCAGGGGAGGGGCCGGTGTGATTTGGTAGGCCCATGCCTAGGGCAACAACTTTCTACAGGCCAGAGAGGACGCAAGTTTTTCATAACATTTTTTTCTGCACCAGTTGACTATCTCTAATATACCATGACTTCCTCCATCAGTGTTTAAAGTGCTCACTGTTACAGGAGCCCTGGGGAGCAGTGGGCAATCTTTATCTTTTTCAGCGTTTCTTATTCCCGGCTAATCCTTTCCTGCTATGGGTTCTGGTGCTGCACCCAATTCTGATGCCACCCATGTCAAGCCATAATGTACGTCAGCATCAGGATTTGGTACAGCACCTGTAGCAGAGTAGGAAGCAAAGGCCTGGAGCAAAATATTGGGATCCGTGACCGGACAGAAGGAGTGAGGAGAGGTGGGTAGTTTTTTTTATGGTCTGGTGTGAGGTCTGAATTCTGGGGACTGGGGCTGTATTAATTATGGTTTCAGATCAGCAATCTCTGTTAATTTAGAGGCATGATATAACCTGGGATGTCTATTAATTATCTAATGTGAGGTCTCTATTAATTATGTGGTCTTATCTGGGGGTCTGTATTAAGAGGTGTGATTTGGGGATCTATATTAATTTTGGGTTTGGATTAGGGTCTGCTTTAATTATGTGGTCAGATTGGCAGTCTGTATTATAAGATTAGATCTAGGAGTCTGTATTAATTATGTGATGTGTTACAAGGCCTATATTAATTATTGGTTCGGATCAGTATGTCTGTTTTAATTATGGAGTTAAATCGGGACTATATTATGGGGTCTGATCTCACAGTCTGTACTAATTATGGGGTCTGATCTAGGGACCAGTAAAAATCGGCAATAGAAACCCACAGCTACCATATGTCTTTATAACATTGGTGCCTTCTTTTGGTGCCCTGGTGCAACTCCTACTTCTGTTCCCAGGAAATGTTTATCTCGCTTGATTTGGGTCAAATGTTTTTTAATTGATTCTGGGTATTTTGGGGGGCAGGTGCAATTTAACTAATCTTCCTAGGGCAGTAAATCACCTTGCCCCAGTGCAGTGACTGAGGCGCAGCTGAAAAGATGGCGGGGTAGTTGTTAGGGATGTCACGGTAGCACTACCATCTCCTTCCCTGTAGGACATGTGCAATCCTTTACCAAGGCCCTGAAAGGCCTCTCCAGGCAATGCTGGTGGTGCAGTAACTGTATAAAACTCTTCGGTACTTGTCACGGGTGATGCCACCATTCCATCCACTGCATTGAACTCCAATGATGGTTCAATAGAGAGTCCACACACACACAGGGCTGTACTTTAAATAGACAACCGGGATTGGTTGGTAAAGCCTTTCTTTATTAGAACATCCAACAGGGATAATACACAACAGTTCTTGCCATTCAGGATTGGCTTTAGGATAACTTCTATTTGTGAGGAGGCAGGGGGGCTTCTCAGGGTATCTTGATTCATATAGTCCTGGTTATCTGTAGGATCACTCTCCTGGATGACTTCCCTCACTCTCTCTACCGGCTAACATTCACTGTTTTGTTGTCTGTTATGGAACTCTTTCAATTCTTCCATTATAGTTTCCGGATATATACCAAGTGGGGATAAAATGGGGTATTCTCCATTCTCAGTAGATGGGATATCGCTTCGCTTCTTCCATATTGGATAGGCCTAGGTGCGGACTTCTCCTTTCGCTCACACTACTCTTACACAGAATGTAATCAATGGGTGGACTTGCAGACTCACTCAGTTACTGTAAAAGACTCACTGACTGTCAAAACTAAGTATACTGACTAGAATGAAAAGACAAGGGACACATCTATGGACATTTCTAGAGAGGCCAGATATATATACTTCGGGCCACTAGACCACCTGTGCCTTTTCTTGGAAGACAAAAGACCTACTGAGAGTAGAACAATGTCACTGCTGGTGTACTGCTAGGGGTCACAGTGGTTGCAATTGCGACCCGCCCCCTTAGTAAATTGTGGTCTGCGAGACCCTGCCACTATGGGCTGGCTGTGGGTGGCACCCAGGGAGAGGAGGGACTGTTACCCAGGGAGCCGGCAGCCAATTACAGGTTACAGACTACCCCGGCGCGCGGCCCTACCTTCCACTGAGAAACTGTAGTTATGATTTGCCACAACTGCAGTCGGTCAGTGCACTGCCGGTTGCGTGATTGGTCCAGCCTGCAGTTCACTCATAGTAAAGAGTAGAACAGAGTCAGCAGACCATTCAGTACACCAAAGTATGAACCGCATGTAATAGTATATGTATAGCTGGTATAAGTTATACCTGCTGTACATTATATATATATATATATATATATATATATATATATATATATATATATATATATATATATATATATATATATATATATATATATATAATCTGAAAGCCCACACTGACTCACTGACTTACACATTGACTAACTCGCCACTAATTCTCTAACTTCCCGATATCGTACAAACATGAAATTGGCAGGAGCATTCTTTTTGTCCTAAATAGGAAAAGTAAAGGGGTCGCAACTTGCTTATTCAATGCTAAGTGCAAAAGTAAGTGACCTCCTATGTTATGTAACTTCCTGGTGCAGTACAAATGTGAAATTTGGCACAAACATTCTTTAGGTCTTAAATAGAAAAAGTAAAAGGATTGCAACTTGATGATTGAATTCTGTGTGCGAAAGTAAGGGACCCCCTATGTGATGTAACTAATAACACACTTCTGAACCGCACAAACATGAAATTAGCCATAAACATTCTTTAAGTCCTAATAGAAAAGTAAAGTTGTTGATTAGAGATGAGCTAGTATACTCGCTAAAGGCAATTGCTCGAGTGAGCATTGCCTTTAGCGAGAATCTCCCCGCTCGAGACTGAAGGTTCGGGTGACGGCAGCGGGCAGGGAGCTGCGGGGGAGAGCGGAGCGGAACGGAGGGGAGGTCTCTCTCTCTCCCTCTCTCCCCCCCCCCCGCTCCCTCTAGCTGACTGCCGCTACTCACCGCTCCCCCGCGCCGGCACCCGAACCTTCAGTCTCGAGCGGGCAGGTACTCACTAAAGGCAATGCTCACTCGAGCAATTGCCTTTAGCAAGTATACTCGCTCATCTCTATTGTTGATACTTCAATATTCAATTCTAAGCATCAAAAACTGTGCAAATCTGCAATATATGAGACAGTTGTTCTTTTCAGAAACCATAAATCCTAGGGAAATGATTTATATACTGAGGAGAACCTACCTCCCCCTATGTGTATATACTGAGGAGAATCCACCTCACCTCTATGTGTATATACTGAGGAGAATCTACCTCACCTCTGTGTGTATATACTGAGGAGAATCTACCTCACCTCTGTGTGTATATACTGAGGAGAATCTACCTCATCTCTGTGTGTATATACTGAGGAGAATCTACCTCACCTCTGTGTGTATATACTGAGGAGAATCTACCTCACCTCTGTGTGTATATACCGAGGAGAATCTACCTTACCCCTGTGTGTATATACAGAGAAGCATCTACCTCACCTCTGTGTGTAGATACCGAGGAGAATCTACCTCACCTCTGTGTGTAGATACCGAGGAGAATCTACCTCACCTCTGTGTGTAGATACCGAGGAGAATCTACCTCACCTCTGTGTGTAGATACCGAGGAGAATCTACCTCACCTCTGTGTGTAGATACCGAGGAGAATCTACCTCACCTCTATGTGTAGATACCGAGGAGAATCTACCTCACCTCTATGTGTAGATACCGAGGAGAATCTACCTCACCTCTATGTGTAGATACCGAGGAGAATCTACCTCACCTCTATGTGTAGATACCGAGGAGAATCTACCTCACCTCTATGTGTAGATACCGAGGAGAATCTACCTCACCTCTATGTGTAGATACCGAGGAGAATCTACCTCACCTCTATGTGTAGATACCGAGGAGAATCTACCTCCCCTCTATGTGTAGATACCGAGGAGAATCTACCTCCCCTCTATGTGTAGATACCGAGGAGAATCTACCTCACCTCTATGTGTAGATACCGAGGAGAATCTACCTCACCTCTATGTGTAGATACCGAGGAGAATCTACCTCACCTCTATGTGTAGATACCGAGGAGAATCTACCTCACCTCTATGTGTAGATACCGAGGAGAATCTACCTCACCTCTATGTGTAGATACCGAGGAGAATCTACCTCACCTCTATGTGTAGATACCGAGGAGAATCTACCTCACCTCTATGTGTAGATACCGAGGAGAATCTACCTCACCTCTATGTGTAGATACCGAGGAGAATCTACCTCACCTCTATGTGTAGATACCGAGGAGAATCTACCTCACCTCTATGTGTAGATACCGAGGAGAATCTACCTCACCTCTATGTGTAGATACCGAGGAGAATCTACCTCACCTCTATGTGTAGATGCCGAGGAGAATCTACCTCACCTCTATGTGTAGATGCCGAGGAGAATCTACCTCACCTCTATGTGTAGATGCCGAGGAGAATCTACCTCACCTCTATGTGTAGATACCGAGGAGAATCTACCTCACCTCTATGTGTAGATACCGAGGAGAATCTACCTCCCCCCTATGTGTAGATACCGAGGAGAATCTACCTCCCCTCTATGTGTAGATACCGAGGAGAATCTACCTCCCCTCTATGTGTAGATACCGAGGAGAATCTACCTCCCCTCTATGTGTAGATACCGAGGAGAATCTACCTCCCCTCTATGTGTAGATACCGAGGAGAATCTACCTCCCCTCTATGTGTAGATACCGAGGAGAATCTACCTCCCCTCTATGTGTAGATACCGAGGAGAATCTACCTCCCCTCTATGTGTAGATACCGAGGAGAATCTACCTCCCCTCTATGTGTAGATACCGAGGAGAATCTACCTCACATCTGTGTGTATAAACTGAGGAGAATCTACCTCAGCTCTATGTATATATACTGAGGAGAATCTACCTCATCTCTTTGTATATATTCTGAGCAGTATCTACCTCACTTCTATGTGTATATACTGAGGAGAATATAACTGACCTCTGTGCGTATGTGTTGAGGAGAATATACCTCACCTCTGTGTATATACCGAGGAGAATCTACCTCACCTGTATGTGTATATACCGAGGAGAATCTACCTCACCTGTATGTGTATATTCTAAACAGAAACTACCTCACGTCTATGTGTATATAGGGGGTAGAATCTACCTCACCTCTATGTGTATATACTGTTGAGAGTATAACTGACCGCTGTGTGTATAGACTGGGGATAATATAACTGACCTTTGTGTGTATATACTGAGGAGAATCTACATCACCTCTATGTGTATATACTAAGGAGAATCTACTTCACCTCTATGTGTATATACTGAGGAGAATCAACCTCACTTCTATGTATATATTATGAACAGAAATTTACTCACCTCTATGGGTATATATGGGGTAGAATCTTCCTCACATCTATGTGTATATACTGAGAAGAATATAACTGACCCCTGTATATATAGACTGAGGATAATATAACTGACCTCTTTGTGTATATTCTAAGCAGAAGCTACCTCACCTCTATGTGTGTATACTGTGGAAAATATAACTGACCTCTATGTGCATATATTGAGGAGAATCTATCTCACCTCTCTGTGTATATTCTGAGGAGAATCTACCTCACCTCTATGTGTATATACAGAGAAGTATCTACCTCACCTCTATGTGTATATACCGAGGAGAATCTACCTCACCTCTATGTGTATATACTGAGGAGAATATACCTCACCTCTATGTGTATATACTGAGGAGAATATACCTCACCTCTATGTGTATATACTGAGGAGAATCTACCTCACCTCTATGTGTATATACTGAGGAGAATCTACCTCACCTCTATGTGAATATACTGAGGAGAATCTACCTCACCTCTATGTGTATATACTGAGGAGAATCTACCTCACCTCTATGTGTATATACTGAGGAGAATCTACCTCACCTCTATGTGAATATACTGAGGAGAATCTACCTCACCTCTATGTGCATATACTGAGGAGAATCTACCTCACCTCTATGTGTATATACTGAGGAGAATCTACATCACCTCTATGTGTATATACTGAGGAGAATCTACCTCACGTCTATGTATATATTCTGAGCAGAATATAACTGACCCCAGTGTGTATAGACTGAGGATAATATAACTGACTTTTGTGTGTATATACTGAGGAGAATCTTCCTCACCTCTATGTGTTTATACTGAGGGGATACTACCTCACTCCTCTGTGAATATACTGCAGAGAATATAACTGACCTCTGTGTGTATATACTGAGGCAAATCTAACTGATGTCTTTGTACATATACTGAAAGGACTGCAAGAATGGAGCATGTCTTTAAGGCTAAGAAGGGGCTGCAACCTCCAGTCCGTGGTTAAATTTGAATAAAAAGGGGTGTTACCTATAAGGGTAAAAAGTGAGGAGAGTGGGAGGTGTGGCACACTCTGCAGAGGGACATTGGTACATGCAGGAGAATCTAACTGTTAGGTCTTGCAGATGTGGGCGTCATTCTCTGAATCTTTGATTGCCTTTTTTCCAGCACTGCCATGGTTAAATTGGGTCTTCCTCTTCCACCCAGCTGCAGATTGTTGATCATCTCTTCATCACTATGTAAGAGGCCTCAGACCTGACAGCCCCTTCTGCAGTGTTCATGTATGAGCCTTCATGTATGCATGTGTTGCAGCTGCTAGTGTTGTTCCTGTGTTTGCCGTTTATGCGTGGTCTACAGTTTGCTCAAGGACTTCCAGCTTGGTCCTAAACTTGCTCACTTCTTGGATCTGCAGACAGCATGGCGTTATCCAACTTCCTAGTGACCAGTCCTGACAGGGTTAATCAGCACTTAGGTTCCCGCGCAGGGCCGCTCTTGTCAGGGCGAATACTCTGCTGTTGATAGGCAGGAACTTTCCATCTCCTGCTTCCAGTATAGGGCTAGATCCCCTGGTCACCTTACATTCCAAGTCCCGCCTTCCAGTGATGAGCATCCGAGTTTCCAGAGTCAGCTGTCTGCCTTGCCAGTCTGTTCCATCTACTGGTAGGGCGTCATGTGCAGTCCACCTGCTTTTTTTGTTTATATTTTTTGCACCGTTGCTATGCAAGGACGCATATACACGCCATCTATACGCAATGTAATTACATATGGCTGGTGTTAATTATGCATCAATAGAGAACAATGGGCTGTCTCATGCGTAATACGCTGCAAGATAGAACATGTTGCGTTCTTTTTTGCAATCACATATTACACAATTCCTACTTGCAAATTTGAGTGGAACTGTGTATGCAATGTATGTGATTGCCAACAAATTACCGCGTATCAAGTATACGTACAGCTCACGCGTACTACTAGGTAATCATATGCTCGTGTGAGCCCAGCATAAGACCCCCTGTCTACGGACGTGTATTCACCGGTGGTAAACCGCCGGCAAATCACGCCTGTCCACGAGTGGAGAATCATTGTGATTCTCCGCTCACAGCGGGCAAATCGCAGCATGCTGCGAATTGCCCTGTTTCTCCGTGGCCAGCCTATCTATCTGATAGGGCTGACCGGCGGAGATTCGGCGACAGGTCCTGCTCCCGGGCGGTGGATCCCGCAGCGGAGATCTGCCGCGGGACTTCACAACGTCCGTGGACAGGTGGCCTAAGAGGCTATAAACAAATTTTCACATAGGTAGTACAGGAATGTGAGTCATGTTTGGAAACGTTATGCAAAGGGACTAGATCATGTATATAAATTTGTTTTGCAGCTGTAAGCAAAATAGTTTAGGTATAGGTATGGGTACGGGAAGGAGGGGCCCGAGTTGAAAGTTTGCACCCGTGCCCCTGAGCCTTAAGTTACGCCCCTGAATGTCAGTAACTAATTGTCATATAGAAAAATAATATAGTGGGTAGCGCTCCACGAAGTGGATAGAGAGTGAAAGGAAAAAAAATGAAAAGTATGTAGAATATAGAATGCTGTAGAGAACTGACTCACCCCGTGACGCCGGGCCCGTGGCTTGGGCTCCGGTACGTCAGAATCCAGGATAGCGTATCAATCCACAGTATGAATGGAGCTTCCTTACACCGGTCACCAGGGACATCTTGAAGAGAGCGTCATGGTTGCTCCCAGAGGTGAAAAAACCACACCACGGGATAGGAAACAAACCAGTAGAATACAGAAAATAAACCAGCGCTCCAGTGTTTTGGAAGGTAACAGTCAGAAGATGCAACTATTTGTATTAGAATTTTAGTTGTACAATGAATATTATTTACTTCACAGGGGTGCTTGTTGAAAAGCACCCCTGGGTCCGAGATGGCAGGCAGAATTCAAACGATGTATAAGGAAATCTTTTATTTGCGACGCGTTTCGGCTGTAATATCGGCCTTTTTCAAGCTATATAGAAATTACCATTAATTCAGACACATCAGGTACTTTATGACAGATTCTTCTAGGTGGTGTAATTTTACATAATTTTTTTATTAGGCGATTTATAGAAGTAACCGATCTCTCTCTCTCTCTCTCTCTCTCTCTCTCTCTTCCTATCTCCAATACTAGTGTCTCTACCAATTCTTCTGTTTTACTGTTATGTTACAAGCGGTTATATAGTATATCAACCCCCTCTCAGCCCCCACAAGTTTCAACAAGTCTGTCTTCCTCTCTCTCTTAATCTCTCTTTCTCTCTCTCTCCCTCTCTCTCTCTCTTCCTCTCTCCAATACTAGTGTCTCTACCAATTCTTCTGTTTTATTGTTATGTTACAAGAGGTTAAATGTGGAAGGATCATATATAGCATTCATGAAACACGTTTCGGGGTGTATCTTCACCCCTTTATCAAACATAAAGGTCAGAGGGACAAACAAGCTACATATCTACAAACTTCACTACACTATGTAATGACGTCTTGATTCCTCTGGACACGCTCACCTCAGGTACTGCCAATCGCACATACTGGCCGATGTCCTTCTAGTAGGCAAACAACTGTGGCAGCCCTGGGTGCCTTTATAAGGTCCTCAGGCTGCCATGACATGTGGACGGCACTGTCAAAAGGGGTTCCGTTGCATACATTTAAATCCTGATTAATTGGAACATTTAAATGCCCCTGTCAGAAGTGATAGCAGGTTTTAAAGGGTTACATAGCTGCGATCAGCGTTCTCTGCAGCTGTTGCGGGCATATATTGGCTGTCAAACACATGGGGTTTGTTCGGCTTCCGAGTCTCTTCCATGCACAGCATATGTTGTGGACGACTATAGGCGTTCTAAGTGCACAGGGTATATGCAGTTAGGAGCGGCATGGCTTTATTTATGATGGGAATAGCAAAGTAGCAGTTCGGAGCACATTTAAAAGGAGTGTTCCCATCTCGGCCAAACATGAGGTGACCCGTTGACCAGCAGGAAGAAAGCAGATGGGGTCATCAAGATTTTAGTCCCAGAAAACCACTTCAGCTTTTATGGAATATCAGATAAGTCAAGTACTGTAGAATCCGATAACGATTGGCTTTAGTTCCCAGTACTTGCTGACTAAATGTTGCTGTAGGGAGTGCAGAAGTAGCAGTTGCACCTGGCTGTGTGTATTAGGGTCACAAAAGCCCCTCTATCACATAGGACTTCAGTTTTAGTAATGGTACATAATGGGGGGGGGGGGGGGGGTGTCGGTACTGATTTTTGCCCATGCTCGGAAAGGGCGTCAGTATGCATTTTTCATTTAAGTGAATAAGAGCTGCAAGTCTGTGTTAGTCACAGGTTTTCCAAAATGCCGATTAAATGTGAACATGTATATTTTCCTAGGTGGGCCTTGTGGAGAAAATCTGTATTTATCAAGTGCTAAAGATACCTGGACAGAGGCTATTAAGGACTGGATGAGCGAAGGTGACGATTTTACCTATGATGAAGGAGGCAACGGTAACATGGTTGGTCATTACACCCAGGTAATAATTGACATTGATAATATATAGTGTGGCAAGTTGGGGTTACTTGCCTGGGATCTCTTGTTTACTTTCCCCTGCCCAGGGGTATCAGCACCGCAATGATGTCCAGAAACACCAGGTAAAGTCCAAATACCAGGTTTACATAGACCTCAGGGCCCCACAGGCCTCCATGGACCTGAGCTCCACAGGCTTTAAGGACACTGAGTTTGTGAGGGAGGGGAAATTTAATCTGTGTAGCTGCACCCTTGCAGGTGCAGGTTAACTAAACAAAACACAGTGACTGTGCTCAGAGGCCCCCTATAGGCCACTCTTGCTACTGCACTGCCACAATATATATATACATTTCTGCTGTTATATATATATATATATATATATAACAGCAGGAATGTAAATATATGGTAAACTAAGGCTGGGTTCACGCAGGGCGGATTTGCTGCGGAAATTCCGTCCGATATTTTGCAGAGGCAAATCCGCCTGCAGCTGCTAATCTCTGAAAATCTCGTCCACACGGGATGGCAAATTTGTCATGGCAAAGGCGGCAGAAGCTGGCGGATTCGCTGGCCCCAGCCTGTCCATTTTTTTCGTATTCCGCTGTGGCCGCACTCTCCTCTATGGTAGCACTGGCCTCAGCAGAAAACCTGCGGCTAAGTGCCACAGGATTTGAAGCAGCACTTTTCCCGGTGGAAATCTCATGGTTTTTCGCTGCAGCCAAACCGTGAGATGTTCCTACACACATTTATCTAATCTCTGATTGCAGTTGGATGAACTTTTTAAGGTAAGCCCCTTGGATGTGATGAATGCATGGGGAAATAAAATGGGATATCCCTACTTCTCCCATGGTTACTATGAAGTCAATATCCTTTCTGGCACTGGCATAACTATAGGGGATGCTCAGGAGCCTTAGGGGGCCCACAAAGCTTCTCTTCTACATGTATGGAGCCCAGTACTATGAATAAAGCTTTATAGTTGGGGGGCCTGTTACAAATTTTGCATTAGGCCCCAGGAGCTGCGTTAAGGGGTTAAGAGAAGTTGGGGGCCCCAAGAAAAACTTTTGCACCCGGGCCCACGAGCCTTTAGCTATGCCCCTGCTTTCTGGGGATGCGTTTGGGTGACAGTGGCAAGGACAAGATGTAGAATGTGGTGCTCTGCAATCCTTTGCACATCTTCAGGCTCGAAGGATTGTCCAGGTGCGGTGCAGTCAAATAGGAGGAGCTCAATAACCTGCTCTTGGAGTTGGAGAAGGTTGAGCATTCCTTCTTTACAAATCCATTTGAAGTAGCAGTCTGAGTTAGCTAGGTCACTACCTCAAATGGCCTTTTGATTTATCAAATATGGTTTTAGCACCTTCTGGCCAGAGAGATCCACACCCTCCATAAATGTATTATGATTACACAGACAGGCTTCTGTTTTTCTGCGCTAGTCCCTTTTTTCTTTAACTGCCACCACAGTGTCTGTGTTGCTGGGTGTCTCAGTCTCTATTTTAGACTACACTACGCAAGTTGACTAATAGCCACGTCTTGGCTCACACCATCTCCACTCACCTCTCCTTGCGGATGTATACTGTATCTGGCCCTTGCTCTCCATCCATTCCTGCAGTCTCTCTCTTAACTGCGTAACAACTCTTGACTCGTTCTCAACAGGATGGGGGGCTCTCAATTACACAGGCATATGCTCAATTATGTTTATACTAACTGTTCTTAACCCCTTTCTGACCACCCCATTGCCTTTTTACATCCTGACTTTGCAGGTTTTAATCCTCAGGGCCGTAAAAACAGGCTAGCCCATAGGATTAAAGCCATGGGGCCTGTGGACGTGACAGCTCCCTGCTGCCGGCTGCAGGAGGTAGCCGACAACCTGGAGCTGTCGTGGGGAGCATAGAAGTTTTAAAAAAGTAAAATAAAGTGAAAGATTCCGCTTCCCTCATGGATTGGATCCATAAGGGGAGCTGAAAGTACTCACCCCCAACCTCCGCAATGTCCTGTGGCGTTCTGGTCCTTCCAGGACCTTCCACTGCCTTCTGCGCATGCACGCCAGATGTAAACATCGGGCACATGCTAACACGATTAATCGAAAGTAGAGAGCTATCACCGAGGACTGCTGTATGCGGCTCCCGGTCACATGATCACCGTTATCCAATGGGAGGAGCCGTTGTGCAGTTTGGTAGAAAGTACTGTATACTGGATAAGCTGACAGCAGCCACCAGGACCTGTGATGACGTCACAGTCATGCGCTCACCTGTGTTGGTGGAGTCAGGGATACATGTCGAAGGACTTATCACTGTATTCAGGAGTCTGCTGAGCTGTCTGGAAATTAGCATGGATGTACCACAGCTATGTGTGTGAATTAGGATGCATGTAGTAGAGCTGTGTGTGTGATGTGTGGAGATCATAATGGATGTACCATGTAGCACAGTTGTGTGGTGCATTGCACCACCAGAAACACTAGTACTATAATTTCCTAATAATTACTAGTGCCTCAATACAAACTTCAGCTGCTGCAAAACCTCATAATAATCATGCTCATCTTTATGAAAAGGATGGGGCAGTGTAGTATAAATCCCTTATGGATTCTGTCCCCTACTGTACAAAAAGAGCAGCAGCTCTTGGTTATATGGAATAATACACTCCCTAGTATACATTACACAAATATTAAAAATCACCTAGGAACTCGAAGACCTCTATGGATATTCAGTACTCTATAGCCATGGGCTTCTAATTGGTTACAGAACTTCCTTGTGACTTCTAATTTTTATAAGCTAATGTAAGGATTGGGAATTATCTTATATAGTACATATACTGAGCTATTACAAAGTGTACTCTATTATATTCTATGTGTCTCAATGATTCCACGGTTTACAGTTATCATATTTAATAAGACTCATGCCATTATACCACAATGAAACACTTAAAGGGGTTGTCAGGTTGTCAACTATTGATGGCCTATCCTCGGGATCATCAATAGTATATTGGTGGGGGGCCCGCGCCCAGCATCCTCTCTGATTATCTGTAAGCAAGGTTGATCTGGTTTCTTCAGGAAGCCGACAGCTCTATTCCCACAGCATTGGCCAAGTTTGGTATTTCAGGCAAAGTTTCCATTGAAGTTAATGACACAGTAATACCAAGCCTGGCCACTACAGTGGGAACTGTCTGCTTTCTGCGCAACTCAGCTTAGTGAAGAAGTGCACTGTTCCATCTGACAGCTCATCAGTAGGGGTCCTGGATGGTAGAACTCTGCTGATAGGTCATCACTAGTTAACAACTGAACGACTCCTACAAGATGTCTTCGTCACCTTTTCATTATGTTCCATTTGTCTTTGTTCAGGTGGTTTGGGCAGAGACAAACCAGGTTGGATGCGCACGTGCAAAATGTGACAATTTGCAATTTCCTTACTTATACGTCTGCCACTACTGTCCAGCGTAAGTCAAGAGGGAATCTTCAAATATATATACTGTATACATTATGTATATATAGTCATAGATAGGTGGACACCTGACCATCATACCTATATGAGCTTTTTGGGCATTCTGTTCTAAAACCATGGGCATTGATAAGGACTTGGGCCCCATTTGCAGCTAGAACAGTTTGCACCTCTCTAGAAAGGATTTTCATGAGATTTCAGAATATGGTAATTTGAGCCCAATCAACCCAAAGGGTATTTGTGAGGACAGACAATAGGAGGGGCTTCCAAACTCCCGGGGACTAGTGAAACTGGCAGTAAATAGGTCAGCACATAGAGTTGGATAAAAAGTATCACCTTTTATTTATACATACGAAAATATAAAAAGACAATTAAAAACATACACAGGAGGAGATGACGAGTGAATGAACCGGGACAGGATGTGGCAATTCAATTGCAATACATATGTTGTAGTGGGAGATCAAGAGGGTTCAAATAAAGGTAACATCAAATAGTTAAAATGCATATCAAAAGAAGCACTGGGAACACACAAAGATCATCATAAACTAGTTTTACCGCATGGTACCAAACTCTGTCACCTGCACCCCAACGCACATTTCACAATGGCTTCCTCAGGGGGCTATATCTTTGTTATATTAGATATCTGGCCAGTTACCTTAATGTATCTCTGCATGTTTTGATAGGACAGTGTGGGTCCCATGGGCTTGGTAATCCTCTCGGGGTCTAAATATTCAAAACCTACTGGATTCCACCATTTAAAATTTAGTGCTATTAGGCTCCTGATGAACCAGGGTTCTCCCAGGAAAAAGCATTGAGCCAATTTATCTTACCACCAGCTTTTTGAGCACATTTATTGTAACAGTTGAGTTTGGAAGCCATTACAGCCAATCTATTATATTACCAGCTTGGTCAGAACTTTGTGCTTAATATCTGATTGGGATTCATTGTCTTAAGGTCCATTTGCACACGTCAGAAACTGACAGTGATCATTTTTCATTAGCTAGTAATGGGCTAAGCAGCCCATTAGTAGCTAACCAGCTTCATTTGCATGTATTTAGAGAACAGCGGGTGGTCTGTTCTCTAAATACATTGCTATTGTTCTCTAGTGGAACAGTAGCTGAAAAAATGTTATCAATGCTGCCCGCAGAGAAGTCAGCTTGCAGTCCGTCTTATCAGGGACAGCAGACTTTAGGTTGAGCTGAACTCAATGATGGACAAAAAGTGCGCGGTAAGTGCGCGATGGGCACACATTTTTAAGCAATGATTATCGCTCAAAAGATGGCTTTTCAGCGAATTTTGAGCGATAGTCGTGTGTAAAAGGCTTTTAGTCCATTTCTTTGGTATAGAGTTTAGTTAACAATCCACAGATCTCACCTTCTTGTGATTTCTTGGTGTTGGACGTGGCAATTGGAGTGGTTTCGATATACAAGTTGACAGTTTAATTATCACACTGTTCAGAGTGGATAGTCTGGCTAAGTCTTAAACTAAGGCGATTGCTCCTACTATACCAAAACTTCCCTTCCTTATATTGGAGGCATAGGAGTAGAATCTTTTGTTTGGAGCAATATTATTATATAAGATTGTTTGGGGAATCTTCTGTTTTAGTTTTTTTGTCTGTCCTTATCCCTAAATTTTATATCGTTCAATAAAGTTACTGTTTTTGGTGAGTTTTTTTGTGAAAGGTTTCCTTTTTTGCTGAATCAATTGTACATTTGTTGCATGAATTGTAACACAATTCTATACTCTTTAGGGGTAATAATTGGAAAAGAATGGCCAGACCATATGAAGCAGGAGAGCCATGCTCAAAATGTAAAGGCGCATGCCAGAATAATTTATGCGGTAAGAGCTCAGTTTTATATGTTAATGATGTAAAATGTCCCAGGAGTCTCACCATTACTCCCCCTCACCCCCCCCCCTTCTACTTTTCACAAAACATCTGTATGCATTGGGACCCCAACAATTTAGAGTGATTTTGCTTGTGCGACTTCCTCTGTAGTTCCCACTATCGAGTTCTATTGTATGCAAGCTAAATATATTTTTTTCTTCCATTTCAGTTTAACCTGGAAAGAAGAGTTAGAGAAGAAAAGCCTACTCGTCCTGACCCCGGCTATTGTGGTGTTCATTGTATTATAATTATGCAGATGAACACTGTAGACGCTTCATAATCATCTAGATGATAATAGTGTAACAGCAAGATTGTCAAAGCAATTATTAGTAAATCACAGATTTAACCAAACCTTACAGAACAGCATCATGGTTTTTCTTCAATAGAGCATTAAGGTTGTACCCACTCACTGATCATACATGGTTCATTGTATGCTTGATGCAAGTTCAGTATTTAACTGGGCATTTGTCATAGAAGGGCCCTGTTTGTGATCTTGGCTAAATCAGAGCAGAGAACACCAGTAAAGAGTGGCTCCTGTTCTGGAAGACTCAGCACCTCCATGTATTACATATTCACCTATTCATATTAATGTAATACCAGGTTTGTCCTGCAGTGGCCACTACAGGAGAAATGTGCAGCTGCTCACAGCGTCTTCCTTTTGCGATCACATTTGATCACTGTGGAATTAAGTTGCTAGACATATGTAGATCTGCTAATTACCAATCCCATTTTGAGAAGGGATTGCGTATATAGGAGGATTCGTTTTAGTGGTAGACACACTTATTGAGATATTGTGGTTGTATTTAAATTTCCATTGGCTAATTCTAAGAAAGCAGAGACTTTGGATCCTTTCATTATAGTCATCTTATCAATAAAGTTCAGCCAAGCTTTTACAATAGGAACATCCTATTGCCTACTTCTGTTTTCTTTGTTCTGTATAAGGCTCTTTGTATAAAATACTGTATGCTTGGTTAACAAGTAATACAAAAGTAATAGCCCCTATTATATATCAATTCTGTCAGTCTAGTTTCCCTCCCTCTAAGCTATGCATATCTACGTTGGATTGTTCTTTGAATTTTGTGGGACAACATACATTTATCTCACAATGCCAAAATTTGATATTGCAATAACCTAAAATACTGCAATACTTTCGCTGCGCATATCAAATCATAATGCCTGAACAAAGAAACTTGACTACATCCCCAAATCCTCAATTGAAGCATCACAATGAGGAATGGTAATGTTTTAAGTCAAATGTACTGTCTCACAGAGAATATGTTCATTCAGGGTATGATCAGATAAAGGAGTGTGAGAAAAGAGGAAAAACCTGCCGATCTCACTTCCTTTCCATGGACTGATGAACAATCATCGACAGTCCCTAGAGCAGCTTATCACAGAAGACAAGGTTAAAATAACTATACAATCATCCCTTAACAATAAGACCCCAGGGCCTGACGGACTTACAGGCAAATATTACAAGCTTCTTCTGACGGAACTCACCCTTTAGCTTACCCAAATGTATAATCTAGCCTGTAAACAATTAATTACCAATGCAGACTTTGCTGAAACACAGACAATATTACTCCTCAAGCCGAATAACGATCCAAACCTGCCCGAGTCATATTGGCCAATAGCTTTACTCAACCAGGACTATAGAATCCTCTTAAAAATTTGGCTACTCGCCTGCAACATACCCTACCCCACATCCTCATTGAGGCAAGATTATAAAGAATCACCACCCTTTGAACAATATACTCAGAGTGATAGCTTCTACAGTTCAAGTTCTGGAAAAAACATGGCTTCCATCAATGGCTAGACAAAATTTAGGTACACTATTATTATGCATCCAGCATCTCAACAAGCAAGCAAACATCACATTGACAGTAAACCGAAAAAATACTATGCATGGATAGATCTTCAGAGGGACACTCTAGGGATGTCAACTTTCCGTCTCTGCTCTTCAACACTACTGAGACATATTGAGTGATCATCCCCTTTTTGTGGATAATAGGGAACTTAAAAATAACTGCTTTTGTAGATGACATAACACTAATGCTCTCCTACCCCAAACACAACTTCAGCAAGGTCTTGGATAATCCCTAGAAAATAGGGAAGCTCTCTGGATATACTCTTAACTTGAACAGATGAAAGCGTTACTGATCCAAGACCTAACTAGGTCAGTGTGTTCCACAAAACTTCTAATAAAATGGAATATGGAGTCTATTTGCTACATGGGTGTTGAAATCACTGAACTATCTGCACAACTGTACAACAAAAATATAAAAATTTATATTAACATAGTGTGTAAGGCTAAAGACAGACATATGTCCTTCTAGTTGATCCAGAGGAAGGCGAAAAAACCCAAAGAGGTAGAAGTCTATTTTTCTTATTTTCGTGGGGAAAAAAAATTCTTTTCGACTTCAATCTGGCAATCTGAATAATCCCAGGATCAACAACCCTTCTGAAGTAATTATTGATTACAACATGTAATATTGTATTGCTCAAGAAAGAATTCCAGGTCTTTCTTAAACTCTTTTATCGAGTTCACCATCATCATATCCTCAGGAAAAGTTCCATAGTGTCACTGCTCTTACAGAAAAGAACCCCTTCCTATATTGGTGTAGAAACCTTCTTTCCTCTAGACTTAAAAGATGCCCTTGTAACAGTCACAGTCCTTGGTACATAGACCTCTGAAATTTTTATACATAGTTATTAGCTCGCCCCTCAGACATTTTTTTCTACACCAAATTACACCAATCTTGATAACCTCTCTGGGTATTGTAGTCTGACCATTCCATTTTTTGCTAGCAACTTGGAGACACCTTCTGTTGACTTTCCTGGGTATTACTGCTTATATACTGAATGGGACACAACATTCCACACTATACCATACTTAGTGGGTCACACAAAAGGGCAGATTTTATATTTTTATGACTTAAATTATGCCACCACGAGATTAGGCTTCACAACTTTTCAGCTCCACCTCCACTTTGCTAAATATGCCAGTCTATTCAATTAAAACATTACCATCAGCCAGGTTTGTGTAAATGACCTAAAAATATTCCATAGGGCATACATTTCTCCAGTTAGAGGACATAGGATGGGGCTATGTCCCACAGATGCATGTTTTTGTTGTAGTACATTGGGTGCTGACCTGTATATAGACCTGCCAAGTCATCCATTCATTTTGGCTTATCTTCAGAAATGTTACCCAATCCCACCTAACCACATATAATGCCCATTGAGGATTGTTTGGATGGAGTGATGCTATGCAAAATAAATTGTCAGGGAGAGAGAAGGAGGACCCGATAGATCCCACCTCTATTGCTGATTTGTCACAGATCAACTACACCAAGCGCTCTTGGCGCTATGACCGCTCGTCATGCCAGAGCTTCGATCGATCATTCTTAGAGGGGTTGCAAGTATGGAGTTGTTAGAATACAGGTGGATTTGTACACAGATTTTCCAGGCTTCTGCACGCATACAGAATGAAAGCTCAAATCACCACCTGATCTATTCTAAATGCCTCCAGCCCTCTAAAATACCCACACACACACTTGCTGCCACCACCAGCCTTTATCACAGGTAAGCTGGAACCCGGACTATAAATTATGAGCAGAATTTTCAGAGTTATGGTTCATTTTTAAATGGACAAGGTTCGACTAATAAATTGCAGATTTATTCTAAAAAAAAATGCTAACAGTGCTAAATATTTATATATACAAAAATATACAAAAAAATATGTCACAGTAGAGATAAAGTTTACAGGTATACACAACAGACAGTACTTAAAATAAACAAGGAAGAAAATAACAGAAAGATACCAGGTTTGTGATGTTCGATCTAAGGTTCTAAACTGTGCGTAGTTACAGGAAGAAACAGGAAAGTCTAAATGCTGCTGTGTATCTTTGGAGGCCTGACAACTGCGCCTATCTGACCTTCCAGATTTTAAGGTTTCCCCGAAACTCATCACCCCCACCTAAGGTCATTCCAAGAGGGGTGGGGTGAATGCGTTCATACCTGTGCAAAACCCATAATACCCTATTTTGGCCATATCTCCGCCTGAGATCCTCCAATCACGAATATATGCCTGGCTTATTTTTGGTCATGATTTTATCTACTGAGTGATACCAAGCATCACCCGGAAATCATACCCAGGTATGTGGAGACGCCATTTGGGAGTGCTCTGGGACCCACACCTCCATAAGTTTGGATGTGTTTTAATCAGCTGGCCGGACCGATTTCAAAAATATAATTTATGTCAAGCTGGGACCTTCACATGACCAATAATCCTTATTAAGAGATTTTCCCAGGAGTCAGGGTGGGAAATCCCAGAGGTGTTGATTCTCGCTGTCAGGGGGGGTAATTAGCATCCCCCTGTCACTGGCTGGCCTTATTGCCATCATGATCAAGGACTTCCTTAGGCCACATGCACCTCAGAGTTCACTTTAGATGAGAGGAGGTAGAGAGATGAATATTGAAGAGCCCACTCAACTTTCCCCCAGTCCAGAACGGTGTATACTTGGCAGGGACAGTTGGGAGATACTTTACCAATATCATTATACCACATAAATCTTATTAAGGTATCAGAAAACTTTTTGCACATAGTCACTGCTGGAGCAAGAAAGACTATTCTGCAACATTGGATAGATCCCTGAACTCCCCAAAAAAACCCATTTCTGGAAAAGCTCACTTAATTATTTAGGATGGACTGAGGAAAGGCTACCATACAAAAGGAACTTAAAATTGAAAAGTTTTTCAAGATGTGGAAAATTTTATCACTATTTTGCTCAACCACATTCTGGGCCCCGGTGCTAAATCTGTAACGGGGCACCCAACTATAATGCTTTTTCCATAGTACTGGGCTCCCAATATATAGAAGAGAGGCCTTATGGGCCCCCTAAGGCTCCTGGGCCCGGGTGCAACCGCATCCCCTGCACCCCCTATAGTTACGCCCCTGCTACTTGGTATCTTTAAAAGGTAATAAGGGGACAACCTAATTTAGTTCTTTCCTCTTAATGCACTTCTATAGGAGCATCCATGGACTCATGAGCACACCAGTGTTTTTCCTCTGTTCCCCTCCCATTTTTCCATTTGCTCAAAAAAAAAAGATAATGCTAAAAGCCTTTACTAGGTTTCATATGTTCTTATATACTCCATGCAATGTATACAAACAAAATGTATATACACACTCATTCTTAAAAACAATCTCTCCCCTGGAAGGACTTGTCAAAATCAAATTAAACTTCCTATGTGTGTTTGTAACATTATCCTGGGCCGAGTGTTTTTCAACATTTTTATAAATGATCTAGATGAGGGAATTGGGGGGAAACTAATAAGATTTGCCAATGGCATAAAGCTAGGAGGGATAGCGAATATTAGGCCAGCTTTTCTCCATTGTTTCTGGCAGACGCAAGCATCATCCTGCTTTTTCCATAACATGAACTGCTACACACTTCTCACCAGCATGTGAAGGGTTACCTTCTCCAGTGCTCCCAGGTCAGCTGTAGGGCATGGGCAACTACCTCCTTATGTAGCTGAGCTGGAGTCCCCTCTCATTGCTTCAGTGTTGGTGTGTGTTTGTTTCAGACACCCAGCATAGTTTTTTTCTCCCACTACTTTGTCTGTGCTTACTCTGTATTCGTTTGCACCCTTCCTGTCTTTGTTCGGACCTGTTTCTGTCCTGGTTGTCTGTCCCTCTGTCTTTTGCCCTTATTTGTGTGTGTTTTCATTGTCTTCCTATCCCTGCGCCATTCCCATCTCCATGGTTTGTATCACCCTGTCCTGTGTCATATCAGGGATAGTCAGGCCTGAGAGGAAGACCATCCGGTTGTCCTTGTTAGGGCACCTACTCCATTTTTAGACAGAGGTACCCACACATTCCTGACTAACAAGAGGCAAGATTCATCCTCTGACCACCGAGGGTCAGCCGCCAAGCCTAACCGGTAGGTTGGTACAGTGGGTCCACACTCATAGTCCCTAACAGTTAACACTAGAGAAGAGAGAGGATTCAAAAAGATCTGGACAAGTTTGAACAGTGGGCAGTGACTAACAAAATGGTATTTAACAAGGACACAAGCAAGGTCCTGCATGTGTACAAAAATAAAATAGCACATACAGAATGGGAGGAATTAAGCTAAGCAGCAGCACATGTGAAAAAGACTTGGGTATACTAATATATCACAGACTGAACATGAGTTAACAGTGTGATGCAACAGCAAAAAAGGCAAACACAATTCTGGGATGTAATAAGAGAAGCATAGAGTCTAGATCACGTGAGGTAATTATCCCCCTCTACTCTTCCTTAGTCAGACCTCATCTGGAATACTGTGTCCAGTTCTGGGCACCCCACTTTTAAAAAAAGAAACTGGAGCAAGTTCAGACAAGAGTTACCAAGATGGTGAGCGGTCTACAAATTATGTCCTATGAGGAACGGTTAAAGGATCTGGGAATGTTTAGCTTGCAAAAAAGAAGGCCGAGAGGACACTTAATAGCGGACTACAAATATGTGAAGGGCTGCCACAGTGCAGAGGGATCAGCCCTATTCTCATCTGCACAAGGAAAGACCAGAAGCAATGGGATAAAACTGAAAGGGAGGAGACACAGATTAGATATTAGACCGTGAGGGTGATCAATGAGTGGAACAGGTTACCACGGGAGGTGGCGAGTTCTCCTTCAATGGAAGTGTTCAAACAAAGGCTAGACAGACATCTGTCTGGGTTTATTTAGTGATCCTGCACTAAGCAGGGGGTCGGACCCGATGACCCTGGAGGTCCTTTCCAACTCTACTATTCTATGATCCCATGAAATTTATATACATAGTAAATGTAGTAATAATTTATTAGTTCCAGTTCATGTATTCAAAGTTGGCATTTTTTTGCATTTTTAGTGCACTGTTACACGTATATGTTTGCTATCTGTATTCAGCCATTTAAAAAAATAATGTGCCCATATGCAGTACATTTAATTCTGTCTCTATGTGCTGATTCAGTTAGCATTTTTTTCAGAGTCTAACATACCTGAGCCAAAGAATAAATGGAGCTATACCTTTATATCCTAATTAGAGATGAGCGAGCGTACTCGGATAAGCACTACTCGCTCGAGTAATTTGCTTTATCTGAGTATCGCTGTGCTCGGGTCTAAAGATTCGGGTGCCGCTGCGGCTGACAGGTGAGTCGCAGCGGGGAGCAGGGGAGAGCGGGCGGGAGAGAAGGAGAGAAAGATCTTACCTCCGTTCCTCCCCGCTCTCCCCTGCAGCTCCCCGCTCCGTGCCGGCACCCGAATCTTTAGACCCGAGCACAGCGATACTCGGATAAAGCAAATTACTCGAGCGAGTAGTGCTTATCCGAGTATGCTCGCTCATCTCTAATCCTAATGTATCACTAAATTACCTGACATCATCTGTTATTGTTTTTAATCCATAAACCAAAGTGCTAACGACTGCTCATCTGGCAATCGGTGTGTCTGATATGTGAGTTTCATGCATAGCCTGACAGCACCTGTGATGTCATTTACCGACTCTTAGCTCCGCCCCTGATCATATGACAGAGACGTTATCACAGGTCCTATATCCTCCTTCTGCACCAAATGAGGAATTATAGGCAGCATCAGTTCCTATGGCTATAGCAGTACTCAGTCTGGCAATTTGTACCTGGTTGTGAGACAGCTAGACACCTGTGTGGAGACTTCAATCAATGACACCTCACAAATTTACACATGCATAGCTTGTGTGTTGACAGGACCTGCGATGATGTCACCATCATGTGATCAGTCACATGGTCTCTGAGCTGAATGAGGGATTATGGGCAGACTACACCCCCCACAAACCCCTGTGGCATCAGTTGCTATGGATACAGCAGTTCTCAGTCTGGCAGCTTGTAGCTGGTTGTGAGACAGCTGGACACCTCTGTGGAGACTCCAATAAGTCACACCTCACAAATGTCCACATACATAGCTGTTGGCGCATACTGACCAACAACAACATTGAAGCAAAGTCCTTCCCCACTATCTTCACATCTCCTGAACATGATATGATTTCATCTTAAGTGCTAATACTGCCAGCAGCAGTCCAGGGTTCATCTAATAGTCAACCGTTGTCCAGTGTACAAACCATCACTGTCATGCAAACATGTCACCACAGAGTGTTCAATGCCGCCGTGAAGCTAATGCTGCTTACATGACACAGTGACAAGCCACAATTTCACCTCAACAAGCAGCTGAAGTTCGTAAATCACATGCAGCTCATATGCGAAAGCAACATAGCACAGCTGTGTGTGTGTGTGTGACGTGCATGTAGCAGAGCTGTGTTTTTGTGACATGCATGTAGCAGAGCTGTGTTTGTGTGACATGCATGTATCAGAGCTGCATGTGTGTGACGTGCATGGAGCAGAACTGTGTGTTTGACACGCAGGAAGCAGAGCTGTGTGTGTGACGTGCAGGTAGTAGAGCTGTGTGTGTGTGACATGCATGTAGCAGAGCTGTGTGTGTGTGTGATGTGCATTATCAGCATAATGGCGGGCACATGCACAAAAGTCAAGGATTGCTCGGGAAATTTAAAATCTCCCTGCTCCTGGCTAACAAAGGCAGCTGAGAGCCTGGAGATGTCACGGGGGCTGCAGTGAGAAGTTCCTGGTCACGTGATCGTCAATATCCAATGAATAATGGCGATCATGTAAAAGTTAAAAAAAAAGTTGAAGTTTCATCTCCCCTCACCGATACCATTGATTGATAAAATGAAAGCTGTGCTGTGATTGGTTGTTATATATTATACTGCTGAGGTAACATGAAACATGTGCTGTGATTGGTTGTTATATATTATACTGCTGAGGTAACATGAAAGCTGCACTGTGATTGGTTGTTAGATATTATACTGCTGAGGTAACATGAAAGCTGTGCTGTGATTGGTTGCTATATATTATACTGCTGAGGTAACATGAAACATGTGCTGTGATTGGTTGTTATATATTATACTGCTGAGGTAACATGAAATCTGTGCTGTGATTGGTTGTTATATATTATACTGCTGAGGTAACATGAAAGCTGTGCTGTGATTGGTTGTTATATATTATACTGTTGAGGTAAAATAAAAGCTGTGCTGTGATTGGTTGTTATGGGCAACAGTTTTCAATCCTCTTAGTGCTGAGATAAAATGAAAGCTGCTCTGTGATTTTTTGCTATGGGCAGCAAAACAGTTTTTTAACTGTTTGTTGTTTTTCTGCTAGACAGTTTTGATGAATGAGGGCCGCTGTTCATAAATTTGCTCCATGTATTCCTGTCTGGGGACATATCATTTCCTGAAACACAAATCGTCAGCGCTCAGTCTGACTCTTCTAATTGGAATTACTTGTTGGAAATAATCAGGAATACTAAATCGAGTCTGTAGGATCCATTGGTGGAAGCAAATTTGGGGGTTACTACATTAAAATTCAAGCAAAGGTGAAAGTATGCAAATAAGGTTGCCAAGACGACATTTCTGAATTTTTTTTAGCCTATAACCTTCTCCGGGTCAAGATTATAATATGTGCAAAATTTCATGTCAATCGGTCATACCGTTTGTGAGTGATGCTCGAACAAACAAACAGACATTGACAAATATAAAGAAGACAAGGGTCAATCTATCACATTATTTAACCCCTTAATGACACGGCCTATTTTGGCCTTGAGGACCAAACAATTTTTGGTATTTTTTTATCTCCATTTTTCAAAAGCCATAACTTTTTTATTTTTCCGTCGATGCGGCCGTATAAGGGCTTGTTTTTTGCGCGGCGAGCTGTAGTTTTTATTGCTACCACTTTTGGGTACATAGACTACATTGTAAAACTTTTATTATTTTTTTTATGATCGTAGGGAGAGAAAACGCATCAATTCTGCCATAGATTTTTGGTTTTTTTTTTAGAGCATAATTATGCAGCATAAATAACACACTACATTTTTGTCTGGGGGACGGTACGGTTACAACGATACCAAAATTCTTATATTTATTTAGGTTTTTCCACTTTTCTGCAATAAAAGCCCCTTTTTTTGAAATTATTTTTTTCTAAACTCACTGCATTCAAAGTCCTGTAACTTTTTTATTTTTCCATGGATGGAGCTCTCTTAGGGCTTATTTTTTGCAAGATGAGCTGTAGTTTTCATTGGTACCTTTTTGGGGTACATACGTTTTTTTTAATCACTTTTATTGTGTTTTTTTGGAAGGCAAAATGCTTTTTGCCGTGCAGGATAAAAAGCATGTTCAATGTATAGTACGCGTCGTTACGGACGCGTGGATACCAAATATGTGGGATTTTTTTTTTTAATGCTAATATAAGAAAAAGCATAAAAAAGGGTTTTTTAACTTTTTACTTTTTTTTTTTGTACTTTATTTTTCTCTCTTTACACTATCTGTGTCCCTCTGAGGGACTTTTACTACAGCACTGCAGATCGCTACGATAAGGCATGGCATGACTTCTCTCCTGCCATGCCTTATCGCTTGTTATAGCAATCTTACTATGGCAATACAGGACGCCGGTGTCTGGCGTCCTGTTGCCATAGCAACCAGCCAGGCTCTCGCGATATTATCGCAAGAGTCGGCTGGAGTCGCAGAGGTAGCGCGCTCCCTCTGTGAACCCTTTCCCTGCTGCGATCTACATAGATCGCGGCAGGGAAGGGTTAACAGCGGGTGGGCGCATCTCCGATGCCCTCCGCTGTTGCAGCGGGATGCCGGCTATCACTGACAGCTGGCTCCCGCTGCGGGACAGCGCAAGATCTGCTATGATCTTGCGCTATCCCTATGACGTACCCTTACGTCATGTGGCGGGAGGGGGTTAATTCCCTTAAGAGCTGAGGGTATTTGTCATCGGGGCCTGACGATATGTCTATTTTAATCTTTTTAAGACGACTCTGCACTTCTTCCTGGGTTAGACTGGTGACATCTAGTGGAGAGTTTACTTTATCACTCTGCATCTCATCTGACATTTCATTTTTCTCTGTTTATAGACTCGAGAAAAAGCTATTTAATAAATTTGTTTTCTTCTTATCATCCTCTACAATGTCTCCTACATTATTTATTAAGGGACCAACACTTTCAGTATTAATCCTTTTACCATTTAGATAGTTAAAGAACAGTTTAGGATTAGTTTTACTCTCTGTGGCAATATGTCTCTCTGTCTCCATCTTTGTTGCTTTTATCTGATTTGAAAGTTGACACTATTGTTCATGTTCTTCTTATTGTCTTGTAGATGTCAATATGTAGTATTGAAAATGCTTGTTGTATTCTAGTCATCATTGTATACATGATTGTGACAGCATTGCATATCTCTTGCATAGACATTTCTCTATTAACTAGAGATGAGCGAGCGTACTCGGATAAGCACTACTCGCTCGAGTAATTGGCTTTATCCGAGTATCGCTGTGCTCGGGTCTAAAGATTCGGGTGCCGGCACGGAGCGGGGAGCTGCAGGGGAGAGCGGGGAGGAACGGAGGTAAGATCTTTCTCTCCCTCTCTCCCGCCCGCTCTCCCCTGCTCCCCGCTGCGACTCACCTGTCAGCCGCAGCGGCACCCGAATCTTCAGGGACGAGCACAGCGATACTCGGATAAAGCAAATTACTCGAGCGAGTAGTGCTTATCCGAGTACGCTCGCTCATCTCTACTATTAACATGACATACTAAATGCCTTCCTTTTTGATGCATTATTTCTAGAGATGAGCGAACGCGTTCGTCCGAGCTTGATATTCGTGCGAATATTAGGGTGTTCGGGATGTTCGTTATTCGTAACGAACACCATGCGGTGTTCTGGTTACTTTCACTTCCTTCCCTGAGACGTTAGCGCGCTTTTCTGGCCAATTGAAAGACAGGGAAGGCATTACAACTTCCCCCTGCAACGTTTAAGCCCTATACCACCCCCCTGCTGTGAGTGGCTGGCGAGATCAGGTGTTCGCCTAATATAAAAGTCGGCCCCTCCCGCGGCTCGCCTCAGATGCGGTGTGAGTTAGATGAGGGACAGTGCTGTTTATACCGGAGCTGCTGTAGGGAAAGAATTGGTAGTTAGTGTAGGCTTCAAGACCCCCCAAAGGTCCTTATTAGGGCCACTGATAGCTGTGTGTTGGCTGCTGTTAGCAGTGGCATTTTTTTTTTTCTCAAAATCGCCTCTGCAGACCGTTGCACCTGGCATTAGGGACAGAAGTGCTGCATAGGCAGGGAGAGTGTTAGGAGTGAGTGTAGCCTTCAAGAACCTCAACGGTCCTTTCTAGGGCCATATTTATCCGTGTGCAGTACTGTCCAGGCTGCTGTTGGCTGTGCTGCATTTTTTTTGGGCTTCTCAAAATCGCCTCTGCAGAGCATTCCACCCTCCATTGATACTGCAGGGAAAGAATTGTATAGGCAGGGCCACAACACAGTTATTATTCATAGAATATACGCAGTGCTGCCTTTTGGTGGGAAAAAACTGAAAACAAATCTATTTGTCCAGCCTCTGTCCGTCCTTACGGGCGGTGGAGACGTGTGAGCTGCGTGAAAAACATTGCTAAATCATACGCACCCAGCTACGCTTTACTGCTGGCTTCGCCATTTGCTTTCCTTAATTGGGAAAAAAAATTCCTGCTCTGCCAGAGTTATAATAACTCTGCTACCCTCACGTTCTGTGACACATAAGCAGGGACACAGCACAGTTATTAAACTTCTCATGTTCATTGAATATACGCAGTGCTGCCTTTTGGTGGAAAAAAACTGAAAACAAATCTATTTGTCCAGCCTCTGTCCGTCCTTACGGGCTGTGGACACGTGTGAGCTGCGTGAAAAACATTGCTAAATCATACGCACCCAGCTACGCTTAACTGCTGGCTTCGCCATTTGCTTTCCTTAATTGGGAAAAAAAATTCCTTCTCTGCCAGAGTTATAATAACTCTGCTACCCTCACGTTCTGTGACACATAAGCAGGGACACAGCACAGTTATTAAACTTCTCATGTTCATTGAATATACGCAGTGCTGCCTTTTGGTGGGAAAAAACTGAAAACAAATCTATTTGTCCAGCCTCTGTCCGTCCTTACGGGCGGTGGAGACGTGTGAGCTGCGTGAAGAACAGTGCTAAATCATACGCACCCAGCTACGCTTTACTGCTGGCTTCGCCATTTGCTTTCCTTAATTGGGAAAAAAAATTCCTGCTCTGCCAGAGTTATAATAACTCTGCTACCCTCACGTTCTGTGACACATAAGCAGGGACACAGCACAGTTATTAAACTTCTCATGTTCATTGAATATACGCAGTGCTGCCTTTTGGTGGGAAAAAACTGAAAACAAATCTATTTGTCCAGCCTCTGTCCGTCCTTACGGGCTGTGGACACGTGTGAGCTGCGTGAAAAACATTGCTAAATCATACGCACCCAGCTACGCTTTACTGCTGGCTTCGCCATTTGCTTTCCTTAATTGGGAAAAAAAATACCTGCTCTGCCAGAGTTATAATAACTCTGCTACCCTCACGTTCTGTGACACATAAGCAGGGACACAGCACAGTTATTAAACTTAGATTATTCATTCACTAGAGGCAGTGGGGCCTTTCGTTTTCCAAAAAGGGCAAAAATTATATTTGGCCTGCAGTCTTGCGCCAATTTATTTCCTGCCTGTGAAATCAAATCACTGGTAATACAGCATGCTGAGGGGTAGGGGTAGGCCTAGAGGACGTGGACGCGGCCGAGGACGCGGAGGGCCAAGTCAGGGTGTGGGCACAGGCCAAGCTCCTGATCCAGGTGTGTCGCAGCCGACTGCTGCGCGATTAGGAGAGAGGCACGTTTCTGGCGTCCCCACATTCATCGCCCAATTAATGGGTCCACGCGGTAGACGGTTATTAGAAAATGAGCAGTGTGAGCAGGTCCTGTCCTGGATGGCAGAAAGTGCTTCGAGCAACCTATCGTCTACCCGCAGTTCTGCGCCGTCCACTGCTGCCAATCCGAATCCTCTGTCTGCTGCTCCTCCTTCCTCCCAGCCTCCTCACTCCACTACAATAACACCTGCTCAGGAGCGGGAGCACTCCCAGGAACTGTTCTCGGGCCCCTGCTTAGATTGGGCAGCAGCGGTTCCTCTCCCACCAGAGGAGTTTATCGTCACTGATGCCCAACCATTCGAAAGTTCCCGGGGTCCGGGGGAAGAGGCTGGGGACTTCCGCCAACTGTCTCAACAACTTTCTGTGGGTGAGGAGGACGATGACGATCAGACACAGTTGTCTTGCAGTGAGGTAGTAGTAAGGGCAGTAAGTCCCAGGGAGCAGCGCACAGAGGATTCGGAGGAAGAGCAGCAGGACGATGAGGTGACTGACCCCACCTGGTGTGCAACGCTTACTCAGGAGGACAGGTCTTCAGAGGGGGAGTCAAGGGCATCAGCAGGGCAGGTTGCAAGAGGCAGTGCGGTGGCCAGGGGTAGAGGCAGGGCCAGACCGAATAATCCACCAAGTGTTTCCCAAAGCGCCCCCTCGCGCCATGCCACCCTGCAGAGGCCAAGGTGCTCTAAGGTCTGGCAGTTTTTCACAGAGACGCCTGACGACCGACGAACAGTGGTGTGCAACCTTTGTCGCGCAAAGCTCAGCCGGGGAGCCAACACCAACAGCCTCACCACCACCACCATGCGCAGACATATGATGGCCAAGCACCCCGCAAGGTGGGACAAAGGCCGTTCACCGCCTCCGGTTTGCACCCCTGCCTCTCCCCCTGTGCCCCAACCTGCCACTGAGATGCAACCCCCCTCTCAGGACACAGGCACTACCGCCTCATGGCCTGCACCCACACCCTCATCTCCGCTGTCCTCGGCCCCATCCAGCAGTGTAGTTCAGCGCACCGTTCAGCCGTCGCTTGCGCAAGTGTTCGAGCGCAAGCGCAAGTACGCCGCCACGCACCCGCACGCTCAAACGTTAACCGTCCGCATAGCAAAATTCATCAGCCTTGAGATGCTGCCGTATAGGGTTGTGGAAACGGAGTCCTTCAAAAGTATCATGGAGGCGGCGGCCCCGCGCTACTCAGTTCCCAGTCGCCACTACTTTTCCCGATGTGCCGTCCCAGCCCTGCACGACCACGTCTCCCGCAACATTGTACTCGCCCTCACCAACGCGGTTACTGCCACGGTCCACTTAACTACGGACACGTGGACAAGCACAGGCGGGCAGGGCCACTACATCTCCCTGACGGCACATTGGGTGAATTTAGTGGAGGCTGGGACAGAGTCAGAGCCTGGGACCGCTCACGTCCTACCCACCCCCAGAATTGCGGGCCCCAGCTCGGTGCTGGTATCTGCGGAGGTGTATGCTTCCTCCACTAAAGCACCCTCCTCCTCCTCCTCCTCCTCTGTCTCACAATCAAGATGTGTTAGCAGCAGCATGTCGCCAGCAGTCGGTGTCGCGCGGTGTGGCAGCACAGCGGTGGGCAAGCGTCAGCAGGCCGTGCTGAAACTACTCAGCTTAGGCGATAAGAGGCACACGGCCCACGAACTGCTGCAGGGTCTGACACAGCAGACCGACCGCTGGCTTGCGCCGCTGAGCCTCCAACCGGGCATGGTCGTGTGTGACAACGGCCGTAACCTGGTGGCGGCTCTGCAGCTCGGCAGCCTCACGCACGTGCCATGCCTGGCCCACGTCTTTAATTTGGTGGTTCAGCGCTTTCTGAAAAGCTACCCACGCTTGTCAGACCTGCTCGTAAAGGCGCACCGGCTCTGCGCACATTTCCGCAAGTCCCACACGGACGCTGCCACCCTGCGCACCCTGCAACATCACTTTAAGCTGCCAGTGCACCGACTGCTGTGCGACGTGCCCACACGGTGGAACTCTACGCTCCACATGTTGGCCAGGCTCTATGAACAACGGAGAGCTATAGTCGAATACCAACTCCAACATGGGCGGCGCAGTGGGAGTCAGCCTCCTCAATTCCTTTCAGAAGAGTGGGCCTGGTTGGCAGACATCTGCCATGTCCTTGGTAATTTTGAGGAGTCTACCCAGGTGGTGAGCGGCGATGCTACAATCATTAGCGTCACCATTCCTCTGCTATGCATCTTGAGAAATTCCCTGCAAACCATAAAGGCAGCTGCTTTGCGCTCGGAAACGGGGGCGGGGGAAGACAGTATGCCGCTGGATAGTCAGGGCACCCTCCTGTCTATTTCTCAGCGCGTACAGGAGGAGGAGGAGGAGCATGAGGAGGATGAGGAGGAGGGGGAAGAGACAGCTTGGGCCGCTGCTGACGGTACACCGGCTGATTGCCTGTCATCCTTTCAGCGTGTATGGCCTGAGGAGGAGGAGGAGGAGGAGGAGGAGGAGGAGGAGGATCCTGAAAGTGATCTTCCTAGTGAGGACAGCCATGTGTTGCGTACAGGTACCCTGGCACACATGGCTGACTTCATGTTAGGATGCCTTTCTCGTGACCCTCGCGTTGCACGCATTCTGGCCACGACGGATTACTGGGTGTACACACTGCTCGATCCACGGTATAAGGAGAACCTGCCCACTCTGATTCCCGAAGAGGAAAGGGGTTCGAGAGTGTTGCTATACCACAGGACCCTTGCGGACAAGCTGATGGTAAAATTCCCAGCCGACAGCGCTAGTGGCAGAAGGCGCAGTACCGAGGGCAAGGTAGCAGGGGATGTGCGTAGATCGAGCAGCATGTACATCCCAGGCAGTGCAACAGTCTTTAAGGGCCTGGCCAGCTTTACGGCTCCCCACCAAGACTATGTCACCGCTCCCCAGTCACGGCTGAGTCGGCGGGAGCACTGTAAAAGGATGGTGAGGGAGTACGTAGCGGATCGCACGACCATCCTTGGTGACGCCTCTGCCCCCTACAACTACTGGGTGTCGAAGCTGGACACGTGGCCTGAACTCGCGCTGTATGCCCTGGAGGTGCTTGCTTGTCCTGCGGCTAGCGTCTTGTCGGAAAGGGTGTTTAGTGCGGCTGGGGGAATCATCACAGATAAGCGTAGCCGCTTGTCAACCGACAGTGCCGACAGGCTAACACTCATCAAGATGAACAAAGGCTGGATTTCCCCAGACTTCTGTTCTCCACCAGCGGACAGCAGCGATACGTAAGCAATACGTAGGCTGCACCCGCGGATGGAAGCTACGTTCTCTCTCACCATCCAAAACGGGGACATTTCTGCTTCATCAATCTGTGTCTAATATTCCTCCTCCTCCTCCTCCTCCTGCTCCTCCTCCTGAAACCTCACGTAATCACGCTGAACGGGCAATTTTTCTTAGGGCCACAAGGCTCACTCAAATAATTTTTCTTAACAATTTTTATAAGTTTCAATGCGCTTAAAAGCGTTGGAACTTTAACTTGAACCAATTTTTCGTTACACTGGGCTGCCTACAGGCCTAGTTACCACTTAAGCCACATTAACCATTGCTTACATGGAACGAAGACTGCGCTCCCGCTATACTGCTGCTTCAGAATTGTTACTGGGGCCTGTCTTGAGTGCTACTATTGCTTACATGGAACGAAGACTGCGCTCCCGCTATACTGCTGCTTCAGAATTGTTACTGGGGCCTGTCTTGAGTGCTACTATTGCTTACATGGAACGAAGACTGCGCTCCCGCTATACTGCTGCTTCAGAATTGTTACTGGGGCCTGTCTTGAGTGCTACTATTGCTTACATGGAACGAAGACTGCGCTCCCGCTATACTGCTGCTTCAGAATTGTTACTGGGGCCTGTCTTGAGTGCTACTATTGCTGACATGGAACGGACACGTGGAGAGGACACGTAGTGCCTCAAAAACATCCCCCTCCTCCTCCAACAGGGAAAACATTGTTGGCAAATGCCTTTGCATTGGTTCGTCTGGTGGCAGTCCAAGAATTTCACCTTTACCGACACTACAAGAGAGCCCCCCCACCATCCCCCCGCCACGGCCCACTTAATCCTGGCCACATTCCGAAAACCAACAAAATACAACCGTGGTACTAGGTCCGCAGTCACCACCACATTACCACCAACGCGGTTACTGTTAAGGTGCATATAACCACGGACACGTGGAGAGGACACGTAGTGCCTCAAAAACATCCCCCTCCTCCTCCAACAGGGAAAACATTGTTGGCAAATGCCTTTGCATTGGTTCGTCTGGTGGCAGTCCAAGAATTTCACCTTTACCGACACTACAAGAGAGCCCCCCCACCATCCCCCCGCCACGGCCCACTTAATCCTGGCCACATTCCGAAAACCAACAAAATACAACCGTGGTACTAGGTCCGCAGTCACCACCACATTACCACCAACGCGGTTACTGTTAAGGTGCATATAACCACGGACACGTGGAGAGGACACGTAGTGCCTCAAAAACATCCCCCTTCTCCTCCAACAGGGAAAACATTGTTGGCAAATGCCTTTGCATTGGTTCGTCTGGTGGCAGTCCAAGAATTTCACCTTTACCGACACTACAAGAGAGCCCCCCCACCATCCCCCCGCCACGGCCCACTTAATCCTGGCCACATTCCGAAAACCAACAAAATACAACCGTGGTACTAGGTCCGCAGTCACCACCACATTACCACCAACGCGGTTACTGTTAAGGTGCATATAACCAGTCTGACTGGGGCATGCAGACACCTTGACAGAATGAATAGTGTGTGGCACATAGGTTCCCCATTGCTATGCCCACGTGTGCAGCTCCTGATGGCGGTGGCACAGGATTATATTTCTCATTGCTTCTGTACAGCATTGTGGGCTATCGCCCCGCCCCTATTAAAGAGGGTCGCTACCTAGCCGTGCCAACCCTGTGCAGTGTGTGCCTGCGGTCCCTCGTCGTGGCAGACGCACTTCTAAATAGACATGAGGGTGGTGTGGCATGAGGGCAGCTGAAGGCTGCGCAGGGACAGTTTGGTGTGCGCTGTGGGGGGGAGGGGGTGCGGTTGGGCAGCATGTAACACAGGAGAAGTGTCAGTGGAGTGTCATGCAGGCAGTGATTGTGCTTTGTTGGAGGTAGTGTGGTGCTTAGCAAAGGTATGCCATGCTAATGAGGGCTTTTCAGAAGTAAAAGTTGTTGGGGGGGGGGGGGGCACTCTTGCCGCTATTGTGGCTTAATAGTGGGACCTGTGAACTTGAGATGCAGCCCAACATGTAGCCCCTCGCCTGCCCTATCCGTCACTGTGTCATTCCCATCACTTTCCTGAATTGCCCAGATTTTCACACATGAAAACCTTAGCGAGCATTGGCGAAATACAAAAATGTTCTGGTCGCCCATTGACTTCAATGGGGTTCGTTGTTCGAAACGAACCCTCGAGCATCACGGGAAGTTCGTTACGAATAACGAACACCCGAACATTTTGGTGTTCGCTCATCTCTAATTATTTCCTTTTGTTTGGGAATTCATCTCTTCTGTTATGTGATATTTTAATACAATTCAATTTTATTCTATTCTATATAAAATGTAATTCTTTCATTAAGGCTTTTTTGCCTATCCATTAAGCAGCTGAGTGTGTATTTATGGTTGTAATATATGCAACTTATATATATGCTATCTTTTTACATTACGTGTATCCCTTCTAACTGTTCTACCAGTTCTAACTGTACTAACCCCTCCTATCGCTCAACTGCTATTTCCATTACTTAGTCTGAGGTTACTGCCTACACTGTCTTCTCTCCTATCTCTCTGGTTGCCCTTCCCGCAGTCCCTAGAAGTTCTGTTAAACACTCCTCCAACCTCCTAGCCTTCTTCTTCACCAGCACAGCTACACCCTCCCCTCCATTAGATGCAGCCCATCTCTAGTGTAGAGTTTGTAGCCAACAGCAAAGTCAGCCCAGTTCTCCATGAACCTGAACCCCTCCCTCTAGGAACCAAAATCCCAACTCTGGAGCCCCTTGTTTACCTACCTAATCTCCCACTGCCTTTCTGGTGTGGCACTTAGTACAGATAGAAAATACCTGTTTTAGAGGTCCTTGCCCTAAGATTACATCTTAGTTCCATGTAATCATTTTTAAGGACCTTCCACCTATCTCTAACTTTGACATTGGTGCCCCTCCTAGTAATCTGTCAACGTGATCCACGGTGTGTCGAATTCGAGCACCGGGAGGACAACACACCATTCGACGATCCAGGTCTTTGTGGCAGACTGCCCTATCTGTTCCCCTAAAACGGGGTAATCAGAGCCTCCAACTACCAAGACCTGTTTATCCTGCCCTGCACTCTTATTCCCCTTCTTATTGGAGCAGCTATCCCCATGGTGGTCAGCATCCATATTGTACTGCAGCAGTGCTAATCCTGTAATTGCATCCCCCTCAAATGCCTAGTTTGCAAACTTGTAGAAGTGTGCCAAAGTGATGGGTGGAGAAAAGGGTTAGGCTGCTGGACAGCCAGGAGACGCCCCCAGTGAAGTCAGCAAGGCACACTCGCTTAGGTTGTGTTGATAAAACACTTAGCTGTAGCACTTTTTTTCCTGGAATAGATGGATAGAAAAGTTTTGATCACAATCAAAAAATCTATTGCATTATGGCGCATTTGTGTGGTTTTGGTGCAACTAAGCATTCTTTCAGCTGATCTCTCATCATTTTTGCATTTGCATTGATCTTGTATTTATAAACACTTTTGTTACTTTAATGAGATAACATTATTTATTGAACTTTTACACGGGACAGAATGGTCCATAACTGCAGAGTATTCAGCACCCAAATCGGCACTGCTCACATGCAGATTTTGGTTTTGAAAATAGCATAATTCTACCTGGAATTCCACATCAAAATCCGCAGTAAGAGCTTCTTCACATGGACATATTTGTGCATGTATTTGAAAATATGCAGAATTTTTTTTAGATCCGCTTTCCTCATTTGACGTATATTGAGGTAAATTTTTTAGTGGAAATTCCCATTAAAGGGCGGTCTCAGATGGACATAGGCACAACTGTGCCTCCCGTAGAACAGGATTTTGAAAATGGGTCCTACCCTATCTTTCCCTACCTCATATCTATCTATCTATCTATCTATCTATCTATCTCTCTCTCTATCTATCTATCTATCTATCTCATATCTATCTATCTATCTATATCTATCTATCTCATATCCATCTATCTATCTATCTATCTATCTATCTCATATGTATCTATCTATCTATCTCATATCTATCTATCTATGCATCGATCTATCTAATATCTATCTATCACAGATGTGCCATAAGGAAATAGATTTTTTGATTGTGATCAGAACTTATCTATCTATCTATCTATCTATCTATCTATCTATCTCCTATCTATCTATCTATCTATCTATCTCCTATCTATCTATCTATCTATCTATCTATCTATCTATCTATCTATCTCATCTCAATCTATCTCATATATATCAATCTCATATCTATCAATCTCATATCTATCAATCTCACATCTATCTATCTCATATCTATCTATCTATCTATCTATCTATCTATCTATCTATCTATCTATCTATATCAGATGTGCCATAATGAAATAGATTTTTTATTGTGATCAGAACTTATCTATCTATCTATCGCATATCTAGATATCTGTCCATCTATGCATCTATCGATCTATCTCATATTATCGCATATCTATCTCATATCTATTTATCTCATATCTATCTATCCCATATCTATCTATTTATCCATCTCTATCCCATATCTATCTATCTATCTATCTATCTATCTATCTATCTATCTATCTATCTATCTATCTATCTATCCCCCATATCTATCTATCTATCTATCTATCTATCTATCTATCTATCTATCTATCTATCTATCTATCTATCTATCTATCTATCTATCTATCTATCTATCTATCTATCTCATATCTATCTCTATCCCATATCTATCTATCTCATATCTATCTAATATCTATCTATCTCATATCTATCTATCTATCTATCTATCTATCTCATATCTATCTATCTATCTATCTATCCCATATCTATCTATCTATCTATCCCATATCTATCTATCTATCTCATATTATCGCATATCTATCTCATATCTATTTATCTCATATCTATCTATCCCATATCTATCTATTTATCCATCTCTATCCCATATCTATCTATCTATCTATCTATCTATCTATCTATCCCCCATATCTATCTATCTATCTATCTATCTATCTATCTATCTATCTATCTATCTATCTATCTCATATCTATCTATCTATCTATCTATCTATCTCATATCTATCTATCTATCTATCTATCTATCTATCTATCTATCTATCTATCTATCTATCTATCTATCTCATATCTATCTAATATCTATCTATCTCATATCTATCTATCTATCTATCTATCTATCCCATATCTATCTATCTATCTCATATCTATCTATCTATCTCATATCTATCTAATATCTATCTATCTCATATCTATCTATCTATCTATCTATCTATCTATCTATCTATCTATCTATCTATCCCATATCTATCTATCTATCTCATATCTGTCTATCTATCTATCTCAGATGTGCCATAATGAAATAGATTTTTTTTATTGTGATCAGAACTTATCTATCTATCCAGAGGCGTAACTTGAAGCCTCTGGGCCCCATGCAAAATCTGTAACAGGGCCCCCAACTATAATGCTTTATTCATAGTACTGGGCTCCCTATATGGAGAAGAGAGACCTTATGGGCCCCTAAGGGTCCTGGGCCCGGGTGCAACCACATCCCCTGCATCTCCTATAGTTACGCCCCTGTATCTATCTATCTATCTATCTATCTATCTATCTATCTATCTATCTATCTATCTATCTATCTATCTATCTATCTATCTATCTATCTATCTATCTCATATTATCGCATATCTATCTATCTATTCATCATTTTCAGTATTTTATATTTTAATGTTTAATGAAATATTAAAGAGATGCCTGACAACAGTTTTCTTGAGCCCGGCGGATTTCTTTGCACTATAGTTAACATCGGCTGGCTCTACACATTTCAGTAACCACGTGCGGTCAAAACCCTGCTAACTCACGGCAGCCAATGGTGATGCTATCTTGCTATTAGAGCCTGTAGTAACATGCGGGCGTTGGTTCGGGGGGCGGGGTTTTGAGCGCAAATGTTTTTCACTGTGTAGAAACACAAGCTTAATATTTCTCTAGTTACAAATATTATCTTGTTTCTCTCTTAATTTCTAAAATTACTATGGTAGCCGAGAAACTAAAAGTTGGCAATTCCAGACGGATGCTTATGTCAATATATACTCGCTAGCTAAATAGACTTGTCTGCGGTTCCCAAATAAATGATTTAATGCAAGCAATATTTACTTTACTTACAGTATTGCCAGTGTGCGCTGATCCGTAACTTCACAATCTAAGCCATGCTTACAGAAGGGATAACCTGTCCTTGTACATCAGGTCCCCATGTCATTTGCTTCCGTCCTGATTTCTGTCAATGCACTTTTGATTTTTTTTTGCATATTTGTCACACCTAATTGTTCCGGACCTTTAATGTAAGAGTTTAATATTAGACAAAGACAATCCGAGGAAACCCAAAATACTGTTTTTAAAGGATCATTCCAATTATTTAAGAGGTTGTGCCAAGAGCAAAACCCCTGTTCATATGTCCTATAAGGGCTTATGAGCATGATAGAACAGAAACCCCTGCTTGTAATACCCATATATGACCCATAATGGAGAGCTGTTCAGTAAAAGTGGCTTCCATTCTGCCAGCTCTTCTCTTTACCTCGTATAAGAAGTCCAAACATTTGTCAATAATTTTGTAATTTTGTCTGGGCCCTTTTCAAAATTGACCTGGAAGAAGATTATAGAGCAAGTTTATGAAAATTGGCTAAAATATAAACTCTCTGTTGCTTTCGCCAAAGTAGATTGCAGTGGATCGAGGCACATGGGGAACACAAACAATACAAAAATTACAGAAACTACAAAAGTTATATATGATATTCAATTAATTAGAAACAATGGTGGTGGAGGAAACAGAAGGTACAGGGGCAGACAGCGGAGCAAGGGAGGACACAGCAATGCAACAATAACATGTGATATACAGTTTGTAGGACACAAACGAGGTGGGGGTAGTACAGGAAGTATGGGGGCAGGAACGGTACATGATAGGCAAAAGTGGAAAGCCATAGGGAGGGACAGGGGGTGTATTGTCAGGGTGGGGGTCTAGATCAGGAGGTTTGGTATGCTTCTTTGAAAAGGTGCGTCTTCAAGAGGCGGCTGAAGTTCCATGCATCAGGGATTGTCCGGATGATTTGGGGTAGAGCATTCCAGAGGATTGGTGATGCTCTAGAGAAGTCCTGGAGGCGAGCATGTGAGGTTCGTATTAGAGGGGTGTTTAGTCTGAGTGAGTTAGCTGAGCGGAACGCACAGGATGGGGGATGTATAAACCAGAGGGAAGCTATTTACGTTTGTGGTGTGCTGTGGAGAGCATTGCGGGTGAAGGTGATGAGTTTGACTTGAGTTCCTTTAGTGGATGGACAGCCAGTGCAGAGACTGGCATAATGCAGAGGTGTCTCAGAAGCAGCTGATAGGAAGATGAGTCTAACTACCGCATTTGGTATGGATTGGAGAGGAGAGAGTCTGGTGCGGGGAAGGCCAGCGAGTTGCAATAGTCGAGTCGGGAAGGGATGAGGGTGATAACAAGTGTTTTTAGCATGTCCGTGGTGAGGTACGGGCAAATTTTAGAACTAGTCCTGAGGTGCAGATGGTGTGTTCGGGCCAGAGATTGGATATGGGGTGTAAAGCAGAGGTCAGGATCCAGTTTAACCTCAAGGCAGCGGGCGTGCTGTCTGGGGGTTATGATGGTGCCAGATACTGATATGGAGATGTTGAGGGAAGGTCGTCTGGTTGAGGGCAGAAAGACAAGGAGCTCAGTTTTTGAGAGGTTAAGTTTGAGAAAAAGGGAGGACATGGTGTCGCGGGAAGAGGTGTATAACTGTCTGTCATCAGCGTAGACGTGATATTGGAGGCCTAATCTGGCTGGTTTGTCCGATTAGTTGAGGCTGTGTAGATAGAGAAGAGAAGGGGGCCAAGGACCAAGCCTTCAGGGACCCCAACAGCAAGGGGGAGGGGAGAGGAGAGTGACCAAGCAAAGGAGATGCTGAAAGAGCGGTCAGAGAGGTTGAAGGAGAACCAGGAAAGAGAAGTTTCCTTTAGGCCAATGGAACGAAGTATAGCAAGGAGGAGATCATGGTCAACAGTGTTAAATGCAGCGGAGAGGTCAAGAAGGATTAATAGGGAGTTTGGCCATGATCAGGTCATTTGATACTTTTGTGAAGGTGGTTTCGGTCGAATGTATGTAGGGGGAGGAAGCTGGACTGGAGGGGGTCAAGGAGAAATTATCAGAGAGAAAGCGTGTGAGGCAGGAATAAACCAGGTGAGGTGAGTAATGACAGGGAAAGGGAGTGGAGGAGGCGTGAGGGAAGAGGGTCGCTAGCGCAGGTGGTGGGGCGAGTGGCAGAAAGCAATCTGAAGACTTTTTCTTCTCTTGTTGGTTCTAGTATAGAAAGTTGGTGAGGGATGGATGCAGTGTTGAAGAGGCTGGGATGGGGGCTAGCCATGTAATATTTAGAGATTTTTTGCAGATGTTTTCGATTTTTTTTTGAAGTGGTCAGTTAGCTCTCCAGCACTTGGATCCATTACGGGGGCCTGTTCTTTGGGGCTGAGGAGGGGGTGGAAGATAGTGAAGAGTTGTTTGGGCTTGTGGGATAGCGAGGAGATGAGGGAGGCGAAATAAACTTGTTTGGCATGGTGGAGGGCGAGGTTGTATGTTTTGAGCATAAATTTGATGTGGGTGAAATCTGCTGGCTGTTTGGATTTGCGTCACAGACATTCAGCACACCTAGAGCATCGCCAGATGAGGCACATTCAGGGCATGAGCCTTGGTTTTTGTGGTCTGTGGTGAACGGCTCAGCTCACGGGGGTGCTGTTGTATCCAAGGCGCGTTTGAGGGTGGTGGAGTAGTGTTCAGCAGCCAGGTTGGGGCATGAGAGGAGAGAGATGGGAAACAGGGAATATTGTAGGGTCTCAGCAAGCTACTGGGTTTGGATGGTCTAGAGCAGTGGTGGCGAACCTATGGCACGCGTGCCAGAGGCGGCACGCAGAGCCCTCCCTACTGGCACATGCCCCATCGTCCGCTCACCACTTGTGAATACCAGCAGGGGCCGCGGCTCCCCTGCCGGCATTCACAAACGGCACTGCTAGCCGCGCTGATCCCGGCACACACTGACTTCAGTGTGCAGCTGGAATCCCCCTCCCCCTGCCCTGAAGTCTCCTACTACTTGGTTCCGCCGGGAGGGGGGAGGCGTCCGGCAGCACACTGAAGTCAGAGTGTGTGTCGGGAGCATATTAACTCTTTCTTCCCCAGTTCTGCCGCAATCAGCAATTCCCAGCAACCTGATTGGTTGTTTGGGTAGGCTGATTCACCAAACAACCAATCAGGTTGCTGGGAATTACCTAATGAGGCAGAAGTGGGTAAGAAAAAGTTAATACGCATGCCGGGACCATCGCTGACCAGAAGAGGAGCTGAGCTTCCAGGAGGAGGAGGAGGAGGAGGAGGAGGAGGAGGAGGAGGAGGAGGAGGAGGTAAGTATGTGGGTCTCGGGAGGGGCACTGTGGGGTGTCACTACTGCACTGGGGGGCCACTGTGGGGTGTCACTACTGCACTGGGGGGCCGCTGTGGGGTGTCACTACTGCACTGGGGGGGGGTCGCTGTGGGGTGTCACTACTGCACTGGGGGCCGCTGTGGGGTGTCACTACTGCACTGGGGGGCCACTGTGGGGTGTCACTACTGCACTGGGGGGCCACTGTGGAGTGTCTCTACTGCACTGGGGGGGCCACTGTGGGGTGTCACTACTGCACTGGGGGCAGCTGGGGGGGTCACTACTGCACTGGGGGACCGCTGGGGGGTGTCACTACTGCACTGGGGGCCGCTGGGGGGGTGTCACTACTGCACTGGGAGCCGCTGGGGGTGTCACTACTGCACTGGGGGCCACTGGGGGGTGTCACTACTGCACTGGGGGACGCTGGGGGGTGTAACTAATGCATTGGGGGATGCTGTGGGGTGGGGGTGGGGTCACTATTAACGCTGGGGCTGCTGTGGAATGGGGGTCACTATTATCTCTGGGGCCGCTGTGGGGTGGGGGTCACTGTTATCTCTGGGGCCGCTGTGGGGTGGGGGTCACTATTACCTCTGGGGCCACTGTGGGGTGGGGGTCACTATTACCTCTGGGGCCGCTGTGGGGTGGGGGTCACTATGACCTCTGGGGCCGCTGTGGGGTGGGGGTCACTATTACCTCTGGGGCCACTGTGGGGTGGGGGTCACTATTACCTGTGGGGCCGCTGTGGGGGTCACTATTACCTCTGGGGCCGCTGTGGGGTGGGGGTCACTATTACCTCTGGGGCCGCTGTGGGGTGGGGGTCACTATTACCTCTGGGGCCGCTGTGGGGTGGGGGGTCACTATTACCTCTGGAGCTGCAGTGGGGGTCACTATTACCGCTGGGGCTGCTGTGTGGTGGGGGTCACTATTATTGCTGTGGGGGGTCACTATTACCACTGGGGCCGCAGTGATGTGGGGGTCACTATTACCGCTGGGGCTGCTGGGGGGGTGTCACTACTACCGCTGGGGTATGTTTACAGGTGGCAGAAATGGGCAGGGCTGTTTCAAAATAGACAATGTGCAGGCTTTGACTGCTTTTTGGATGCGGAAATGCTGCAGAATTTTCCACAGAAATTTCCACTGAGGACGTTCTGCAGTATTTCCGCATCCAAAAAGCAGTCAAAATGTGCTCCCTGTAGATTTTGAAGCGGCCCTGCCCTTTTTAGAACGATGGGATAAAATCATATGTCGTGATAAGCCCCGCCCCCTGACGTGTTGGCACGTTGCGATAAATAAGTGGGTTTTAGGTTGCAGTTTGGGCACTCGGTCTCTAAAAGGTTTGCCATCACTGGTTCAGAGGTTCCTAGGGTGTGATAGCTGGGAGGGGCTGGGAAGATGCTAGGGTGCTTAATGAAAAAGGAGAAGGGGTTGTAGTCAGAGAGTGGGAGGGGAAAGTTAGTGAGGTGAGAGGCGTCTCAGATGCAGAGAAAAATTAGGTCAAGAGTGTTGCCGTTTCTGTGATTGAGGGACAGTAGCAATACTCTCGACCTATAACCTCCTCCCTCGGTTGTGATAGGCTGAGGGAGGAGGTGAGCATTAAAAACTGAGAGGCAGATGGAGAGATGGGGTCATTAGTGGGGATGCTGAAGTTACCAAGGAGAAGGGTTGGGAGTGTTTTTACAAAAAAAAATCAGGGAAAAACCCAGTGCAGCAAAATTGCTAGGCCATGCCCCTTTAATGCTAAGCTACACCCTTTATATCCACTCATTGTAATAGTGCATTACAGTAATAGTATACGCCTAAATAATAGATACTAGCCAATGATAGTGATTATAGTGCAGTTACCTCCAGTAATCACAGGTGACATACTCTCAGATTGGTGTTGCTCTTTTTTGCTTTTCAACTCAATGAGGGCCCAGACTGCCATGATGATTTCTCACAGCCATAAGTTGTCTCTGCAGAAATTGACACACAGACATGTTGCCCCACTGCTTTTCCAGCATCCGACTTACATTTTGTACATCTCTACACAATCTCTCAATCCATACTGCCCACAAGAGTTATTAGGCCTTATACAATAAGTACTGCTTTCAGTTCATAGAATCATAGAATGGTAGAGTTGGAAGGGACCTCCAGGGTCATCTTTTTTGCAAGCTAGACATTCTCAGATCCTTTAACCGTTCTTCATGGGACATGATTTGCAGACCGCTCACCATCTTGGTAACTGTTCTCTGAACTTGCTTTGGTTGGCTATGTCTTTTTTAAAGTGGGGTGCCCAGTACTGGACATCGTATTCCAGATGAGGTCTGACTAAGGAAAAGTAGAGGGGGATAATGACCTGACGTGATCTAGACTCTATGCTGCTCTTAATACATCCCAGAATTGTGTTTGCCTTTTTGGCTGCTGCATCACATTGTTGTCTCCTGTTCAGTCTATGATGTATTAGTATACCCAAGTCTTTTTCACATGTGCTGCTGCTTAGCTGAATTACTCCCATTCTGTATGTGTTTTTTTTTTCATTTTTCTTGCCTAGATGTAGGACTTTGCATTTCTCCTTGTTAAATACCATTTTGTTAGTCACTTTTGAATACTCTCTCTTCTCTAGTGTTATCTATCCCTCCTAGCTTTGTGTCATCGGCAAATTTAATCAGTTTTTCCATCAATTCCCTCCTCCAGATTAATAATAAAAATGTTATACAACACTGGGCCTATGACAGAGCCTATTGGTACCCCACTTGATACATTCTTCCACTTGGATGTGCAGCCATTCATGACCATTCTTTGAGTATGATCTCTCAGCCAGTTGTGAATCCACCTAACAGTTGCCTTGTCAATCCAATATTTGGTCACTTTTTCAATAAGTACGGTATGAGATACTTTGTCAAATGCTTTACTAAGTCAAAATATACTATATCCACCGCATTTCCTTGATCAAACTAGTCGGTGATTCTGTCAGAAGGAAATTAGATTCATCTGGCATTACTTGTTTGTTACAAACCCATGCTGACTCTGGTTAATTACTTAATTTTTATACAAGTACTTGCATACATGCTGTTTAATAATTTGTTCAAAGATCTTTCTCGGTGTAGAAGTCAGGCTGACAGGCCTGTAGTTTCCTGGATCCACCTTCTTCCCTTTTTTGAAGATAGGAACAACATTTGCCCTTTTCCAATTCTCTGGGACTTCTTCTTTTCTCCAGGAATGTTCCCATATTCCTGTTTTTTACAGGTGCCCCATTTTTGCCTCTATGAGTAATAAAACTGCCCCTGTAGATAACAATGCCCCATTTTCAACCCCCTAATTAATAATGCCCCCTTCCTTCTAGTAAGAAAAAAAAAAATATATATATATATATGCTCATCTGTTTCATCAAACTTCTCCAGACTACTACTTCTTGCCAGAGCGCACCAGTCATAAGCCGCGGCACATGCATGTACCAGCACCACCAGGAAGAACGGAAGAACAGTCTTGAGTGTCTTAGGGAGTAAAACAGGTAAAGATATACTTTTTTAACCAGCAGAAAAGGGTTGGTGTAACTGCTTACAGTGTTGAGGGCTTCCTTAAATAATAGATATTATGGGGCCTCAAGGCAGTTGCATACAGAATATTGAGTGTAATGCACAGGTACAGTATTTCCCTCTGAATTAGGTTTAACCCCTGAATGCCGCAGGGCGTAAGTGTATGCCCTGGCAGAGGGGGTCTTAGCGCAACAGGATGTACACCTATGCCCAGTGGATAGCGCGGGACCAGAGTATCCACACTATCCAGCAGGGCTGCTGTTATTGATAGTAACACCCCAACTAACAGTGCTTCGCCCTTTCAGCACTGTGATCAATGATGATTTTGATGCTGACAATTGATAGGGAAATTCAGCAAAATGGCTGCTGTCCGTGAAGCGTGTGAAAATCCCCTCTAGAACAGAAAAATGAAGCTAGCGTCACACTGCTTGGACTTGTTAGACCAAGCGATAAGCCTGTAGAACTGCAAAGCGGCCACTGGACCCCTGGAGCAGGACTGCCATGTGTCCTTTAGTAGGACTGCAAAATGGCTACGTGTGGTCTTATTGTTATCTAGGTCATAACCATAGACAAACACAACCTAACTAATAACATGGTTATACCGTTCATGTATTTTATTAAGCACATAGGGTAACTGTTAACAGTGCAGGGAGCAACATAAGTGAATCTCTGTGTTAATGACTAACAGGAAAAATAATGTTTCCGTTTTGGAGAGCAAAGTGTTTCATAGGCGTTTTGCCCATTAAATAAAGGCACACAAAGCCTGGTTACTGACAAATTTGTTTTTCTCAAAATATTGGTTAGTGTGAACTGTACCTCAGTGCAAACAATTTTCAGAAGACTTTAAAAGACTTGCTATAGACATGAATGTCTATAGCATGGAGATGCTGTGAAAAGACCTGAAGAGGACTTTGCACACAAGGCATTTCAGAAATATTGATGGACTGAAACACATTTGCAGGCAGTAAGGATCCCAAATTCTTGGCTAAAACTCATATCCGATATGGTCTCTAAGGGTGCTTTTACACAGGATGACCTGTTGGGCGCAAATACCCAACAGTCATCCCAGCAACAATCGTTCCTGTGCTTTTAGACAGGAACAATTATCGCTAGTGAATGGAGGCCGGGTGGGCCCGCCAGGCTACATTTCCATTAAGCAGGTAGCTGTTCATAAGTGAATGACTGCCTGTTGTTATGGGTCTGTTTGTCATTCTGTTTTCTGCATGCAGAAACTGAATGACGTACGAGAAGTGTACAAATTCACGTCCGTCAATCAGTCGGAGCATAAATCTACACTGAATAATAACGTTCTGACGTTAATTGTTCAGATTCTCCTTGGATTGTGGGAAATCAACAATTATTGGCCCGTGTAAATGCCCTTAAGACTTGATTTTATGCTATTGGATTTATATCTTACTAGCCTGGTAACCTGATAAAGTACGCATGCAATACAAAACGTGACATTTTAAGTAAGAAAAGACAATATCAGAACGTACGCATAAATATGTTGAAGGACACCGATACTGATTAATGTCTTAACTTGAAATAGACAAATTCAGTGATTCTTGCATTTAACCATGTTATTATCTAACTTTTACTGCAAGGCCTTTTGATACACAATGTTTCAGGTTTTTCCATCAGGAGCGTAAACAAAAAGATTTTTCCATTCTCTTCAAAATGCCACATACAACTGACTGAGGGCTCAGTCACACGGGCGCATCGGCGCCCGTACACCAGCGCCGATGCGCCCGTGTGACTGACAGTTAGAAGACGGCCGTCTCTCTCCAGCGCTGATCATAGAACACATGACCGGCAATGGAGCTGGTCACATGTTCTTCTTCCCCTGCGCTGCAGAGACACGGCCGTCTTCAGGTACGTCCGTCTGCTGGCTGCAGTAACAAGGGCGCCGATGCGCCCGTGTGACTGAGGCCTGAGGGAAAATCTAGACTCCTTCAGGTTAATTCCAGCCACCTTCAAGCTTTGCCCTAGCGTCTCAGCTAGTCAAGCAGCGGCTTGTTGAGTGCGTTGATTCTTGAGTCGGCCGTTGGTTTTCTCCGACGTCTCAGCTAGTCAAGCGGCGGCTTGTTGAGTGCGTTGATTCTTGAGTCGGCCGTTGGTTTTCTCCGGCGTCTCAGCTAGTCAAGCGGCGGCTTGTTGAGTACGTTGATTCTTGAGTCGGCCGTTGGTTTTCTCCGGCGTCTCAGCTAGTCAAGCGGTGGCTTGTTGAGTGCGTTGATTCTTGAATCGGCCATTGGTTTTCTCCGGAGTCTCAGCTAGTCAAGCGGTGGCTTGTTGAGTGCGTTGATTCTTGAGTCGAGCGTTAGTTTGCTCCGACGCTGCAGCCACTCTAGCGGCTGCTACAGTAAGTGCAGATATTCTCCTTCTGCTCAAACAGGTCCTTCGCTTGCTTGGCATCTTATATCTAAGGCCTCATGTCCACGGGGAAAATCGGGCCCGCTACGGATTCTACATGTAGAATCTGCAGCGGGTCCCTCCTGCCCCGCGGACATGAGCGCTGAAAATAAGAATAAATAAGAATTTACCTATCCGTAGCGGGCGGCGAAGCTCTGCTCTTCCTCACGGCCGGATCTTCTTTTTTCGGCCGGCGGATGAATTCCTCACGCCGGCGGCACGTCGCCGGCACGTCGTCGACGTGCCGCGCGCATGCGCCGGGCACATCCGCCGAGCCGAAGCAAGGGAGATGCGGCCGTGAGGAAGAGAAGAGCTTCGCCGCCCGCTGCGGGTGAGTAAATTCTTTAAATTCCTATTTTAGGTCTCCCGCGGATCCGGACGGCTTCCATAGGCTTCAATAGAAGCCCGCGGGAGCCGTCCCCGCGGGAGACCCGCACGAAAATGGAGCATGGTCCAGATTTTTTCATGCTCCATTTTTTTTTAAATCCCTTTTATTGACGATCCGCGGGTATTTATCTACCCGCGGGTGGTCAATGCATCCCTATGGGGTGCGGATCCGCGCGCGGGAGATCCGCTGCGGATTTTAAATCTCATTTTGCCCGTGGACATGAGCCCTAATACACAACATCTGCTTGTGTCATATACAAATCCCCAGTTCTGGTCCGATTTGAGTAAAATTTTGCCTTTTTAGTTGCCAATAGCAACCAAGCATAGCTCAGCTTTCATTTGTTATTCTGCTGAGGTAAAATGAAAGCTGCGCCGTCATTGGTTGCTATATATTATACCGATGAGGTAAAATAAATGCTGCGCTGTGATTGGTTGCTATAAGCAACAGCTTTTAATCCTCTTAGTGCTGGAGTAAAATGAATCCTGTGCTTTGATTGGTTGCTATTGGCAAAAGTTTTTAATCCTCACTGCTGAGATAAAATAAAAGCTGCTTTGTGATTGGTTGCTATTGGCAGCAATATTTCATTCTCTTAGTGCTGAGGTAAAACAAATTTGCTTTGTTATTGGTTGCTATGGGCACCAAAAACTGTTTTTAACTGTTTGTTGATTTCCTGTTAGACAGCTGTGATAAATGAGGGCCGGTGACCATACATTTGCTCCATGTCTGGGGACATATCATTATCCTTACAGTCATCTAAGGCGGAATTAGGAAGGACAGAATGGGCCAATGACTAGGGGCTCCACCGGGGTTAGATGGGGGCTAAAGAGCAGTCAGAGCAGTCCTGAAACACAAATATCAAGCGCTCAATTACTTGTTGAAAATAACCAGGAATACTAAAATGAGTCTGTAGAATCCATTGGTGAAAGCATTTGGGGGTTGCTGCATTAAAAATCAAGCAAAAGCAAAAAAAAAAAGCAAATAAGGTTGACAAGACAACATTTCAGAATTTTTTTTAGCCTAAAACCTTCTCTGGGTCGAGATTATACCGTATGCCGAATTTCATGTGAATCGGTCGTACAGTTTGTGAGTGATGCTCCAACAGACAGACAGACATCGACAAATATATGTGTTCTGTGATTAAGCACTGTGGTGGCCTGAAACAGCTATTAAAAGCAGAAGTAATATAATGATAGTAATGCTGGCAATTATAATAAACTGGCTAATTACCCAGGGTTGTCCGTGTATTTTATTTTTAGACACAAAAATATTTTAAATATGTGTGTGTGTGTGTGTGATTTATTGTATTAGTATATGAGGAGGAAGAGGTCATCTGTGTAATACAATGGTATAGGAGGAGGAGGAGGTTGTCTGTGTAATATATTAGTATATGAGGAGGAGGTCGTCTGTGTAACATCTTACTGCATCAGGCCTCGGTCACACGGGCGTTTTTTCGCATAACAGATGCTCATCCGCAAATCGTGTGACCGGGGCCGACGATTCGCTAAAAAAGCTGCACCTAGCAGCGTTTTCAGTGAAACCGCCCTGCACTGCCCGCTATCCTCTGCCACAGCTGTGACATAGCTATGGCATAGGAGAACGATGTTCGCCCATTGAATGCAATGGAGCCGGCAATACAGCCAGCTCCATTGAAGGCAATGGGCTGCTGACGAGCGCGGGATGAATTTTCGGGAAGGGCTTAAAAATATAAGCCCTTACCTGAAAACCATCCTAAAATTAAAAAAAAAAAAATATTATACTCACCTTTTTCCTGCAGCCGGAGTTCAGCCGCGTCCGTCCGGCAGTTCTCCTGAATTGCTCTCTGTAGTATTCAGCAGGCGGGGATTTAAAATCCCCGCCTGCTGAATGGGCTGCCTCTGATTGGTCACAGCTGTCACCAATCAGAGGCAGCTCTCAATCACCCATTCATGAATTCAGGGACCAATCAGAGGCAGCTCTCAGCTGTCATTCAATAGCTGTCATTCAATAGCTGAGAGCTGCCTCTGATTGGTCCCTGCGCTTAGCCAATCAGAGGCAACACTCACTCACCCATTCATGAATTCGGACGCGGCTGAACTCCGGCTGCAGGGAAAAGGTGAGTATAATTTTATTTTTTTTTACACATTTTAGGATGGTTTTCTGGGAAGGTCTTATATTTTTAAGCTCTTCCCGACAATTCATCCCACGCTCGCCGGCAGCCCATTGCTTTCAATGGAGCCGGCTGTATTGCCGGCTCCATTGAATTCAATGGGCGAACATCGTTCTTCTCTGCCACAGCTGTAACAGCTGTGGCAGAGGAGAACGATCTTTAAGTATATGTTCTCAATGGGGTCGGTGCTGCTGCCGCCGGCCCAATTGAGCGCATATATAGAACACAGCGATGCGCAGAACGCAGATAGGCGCATTCTGCGAATCGCTGTGTCCTATAATTGATCGCACATCCGCATAAAAAGCGGACATGTGACCGATCCCATTGGTATGCATTTGGTCTTTAGATCCGCAGATCGCAAGGGCGTCTGCAGATCAGACCAAAAAACGGTCGTATGACCGAGGCCTCAGGAGGAGGTCGTCTGTGTATTATTAGCATTTGAAGAGGAGGTTGTCTGTGTAAGATATTATCTGAGGAGCAGGCGGCCTGTGTAATAGCTGTGTGTGTAAAAGCTCAATGTTGACGCTGCAGATTTCCACCTTGGAATTCCGCAGCATGAAATAAACCGCGGCATGTTCTAAATGCCACGGGAATATGCGCGGCTGGCTTCCATTGTAGTCAATGGAAGCCGGTCATTACGCTATGCTTCCGCTGTAGCACAGCGAAATTATCGTGTTAATACCCGGCCCCGCCCACCGCCGGCCGCGTCATCTGACACTGCTGGCGCGTCATGCTCTGTACTGCACATGCGCGCCCGCCCTCCATGCGGGATGCGTACGGAGGATCCGAAATATTAAGTATGGGGGTTTTGGGGGGGCCGTGGCGGACTCCGCCTGTAGAATATCGCAGCGGAGTCCGCCACGGCCGTGTGCATGAGCCTTTATGGTGGCACATACATACATACACACATCCTATTTTATATATATATATATATATATATATATATATATATATATATATATATATATATATATATATATATATATATATAAATAAACACACAAGATAGACTTTGGACAAATCATAATCTGTTTAAATGTCGCGAAGTCTAAGCCTCTTGCCTATAAAAGACAGACGCAAAGTTCTTGTCCACAATGAGATTATACAATTTTATTTGTATTTCATCAATGATTTATGACTAATCTTATGTGTTAACACTCACAAAACTATTTTTCTGCCCTTATACTAAATCACTCACTGGAATGAAGCGGTTCATTGAGTTTAAGGTCATCCGTACCTCACTATGATATATAAACCATTTCCTTGCAGAATTCTCTTGTTTGACCTTCAACTACAGAAGGTGACAAAAGACTGCAGGTAAGTTTCACTGTGTTTGAAATGATACATATGTTTAACTTATAGAATAGAATAGAAAATACAAATGATCGAATTCACATTTAGGGAGCTAGTTTTGCTGTACAATTTATGGTGGAACATTGTCTTGATTTTCAAAAATTTCATTAAAAACTGGGGTCATAATTAGAGATGAGCGAGCGTACTCGGAAAAGCACTACTCGCTCGAGTAATTTGCTTTATCCGAGTATCGCTGTGCTCGTCCCTGAAGATTCGGGTGCCGGCACGGCGCGGGGAGCTGCAGGGGAGAGCGGGGAGGAACAGAGGGGAGATCTTTCTCTCCCTCTCTCCCGCCCGCTCTCCCCTGCTCCCCGCTGCGACTCACCTGTCAGCCGCAGCGGCACCCGAATCGTCAGGGACGAGCACAGCGATACTCGGATAAAGCAAATTACTCGAGCGAGTAGTGCTTTTCCGAGTACGCTCGCTCATCTCTAGTCATAATGTCTAACAATTGATGTATTAAGTCTATACAGCAGATCTTAGGAAACAAGAAGTCCTAAAGTTGTAATCAATAGTTTTTGTAAGTTTCAAGAACAAAAGCATCTCATACAATGTTCACAGACAGGTGAATCTCTGCTGTTTGCTTGTAGTTGTCAATTTTGCTTATTATATATATTTTTTTATATTTCTGTAGCGATTTGATTAGGTTTTTAAAGTTTGAATTTGGAGTCGTACATGAAATTTAGATGCAGCTTGTTTAGTCAAAGCAAAGAGTGGAAACAAAAATGGACAAAAGCCAGTTTAGACAAGTGTATAGTCACACATCCGTAATATGGACATCTTACAGATAAAACTCTATGTCAGCAGTATTTGATCCGCATTTGCCTCTATATTTGCTGTAATTGGTTTTAGTTTCTACAAGGAGAATACAAATCTGTAATGAAAAAGAATACAGAATAATGCAAATGCAGAGGCAAAACAGCCCAAATTAGTGCAAACAGTGTTTTTAAAACACTGCCATGATAAATATGGCAATGTGAGTAGATGCATGGATACATTCACATTAGCTCCGTATTACGGTCTACAAAATATGGGCCAATTAAAAATAAACGCGTCTGGACAAAAAGAGGTTCCTTCTTTTATACTTTTCCTTCATTTTACGTTACCTGCTGGCTGTGGATGAAAAACTGCACCAAAACTTGTATGTTTGAATCTGACCTTACTCTGTGTCTATAGAAAGGCAAACTATTGGGGAAAACTGCACTTCTAAACTATAATTATGTTACTATATGTTATTCATTTTCATCTATTTACCTATTTACTTATAGCTATACCATTATATATGTTTATCTATCTAATATCTATCAACTGTATATCTATCTCATATCTATCTACCTATCTATCTATCTATCTATCTATCTCTCATATCTATCTCCTATCTATCTATCTATCTCATATCTATCTATCTATCTATCTATCTATCTATCTAACTATCTCCTATCTATCTATCTATCTATCCATCTCATATCTATCTATCTATCTATCTATCTCATATCTATCTATCTATCTATCTATCTATCTCATATCTATCTATCTATCTATCTATCTATCTCTCATATCTATCTCCTATCTATCTATCTATCTATCTATCTATCTATCTATCTATCTATCTCATATCTATCTATCTATCTATCTATCTATCTAACTATCTCCTATCTATCTATCTATCCATCTCATATCTATCTATCTATCTATCTATCTATCTATCTATCTATCTATCTATCTATCTATCTATCTATCTATCCATCTCATATCTATCTATCTATCTATCGCATATCTATCTCATATCTATCTATCTATCTATCTATCTATCTATCTATCTATCTATCCATCTCATATCTATCTATCTATCTATCTACCTCCTATCTATCTATCTATCTATCTATCTATCTATCTATCTATCTATCTATCTATCCATCTCATATCTATCTAACTATCCATCTCATATCTATCTATCTATCTCTCATATCTATCTCCTATCTATCTCCTATATATCTATCTATCTATCTATCTCTCATATCTATCTCCTATCTATCTCCTATATATCTATCTATCTATCTATCTCTCATATCTATCTCCTATCTATCTCCTATATATCTATCTATCTATCTATCTCCTATCTATCTATCTATCTATCGCATATCTATCTCATATCTATCTATCTATCTATCCATCTCATATCTATCTATCTATCTATCCATCTCATATCTATCTATCTATCTATCTCATATCTATCTATCTATCTATCTATCTATCTATCTATCTATCTATCTATCTATCTATCTATCCATCCATCTATCTATCTTATCTCTCATATCTCTCATATCTCTCTATCTATCTGGCTGTCTATTTCATATCTATCGATTTATATAATCATATGTAAGTATTTATCTATCTCATATCTGTCTATCATATTTTTTTTTTGGGGGGGGGCAGTGATTTCTTGTTTTTTGTGTAGCAGTATTAAAGGTATAGCAAACAGATGCAAATAGTAAATAGCTAATTTGAAGCTTACAATAATAACAGGTACATAGCTATATGGATTGCACAGGTAGCACTCTGACTTGGTGACTTAGTAGCTCTAAAAGAGTTTTTAAAACACAAAGCATGAAATCTGTGATGAAAGTTCCGTCAGGATATTCTGATGCAGATGTGAAACTCCCCATTGAGATACACTTGAGACATTGCTTGCATTTTTATAGCACAGGAAAAAATATATATTCTAGCCCTCATGTACAGTATACGGTATATACCATGGATCATGACTATGAGGCCCGCTGTTCGGTTCCATCATAAGACTGATCCATTCGGCCAGGGGATTCCCCTTTTCTGCTACCTGAATGAAGCAGGAAACCCCGAGAGATGTGACAGCAGCCTTGAATTGACAAACAATATATTGCAAACTGGTCAATTTGATGCATCTGTTCCGTTTTCTAAATGTATCCGTTTAAAGTGGAAATAAATGCATCAGTTCTACTTCAGTTAACAAATGGATATGTTTTAAATGGAGTCAAAACACAAATGTAAGTACACCCTAACTGCACTTTTTAGACACTTTTGACATGCCAAAGCGACATTGTCATAGATTTTGATCATTGGGGTCCTGATGCTGAGACCCCCAATGATAGCTAAAATGAGTGGCTGAAGTGTTCATCCAAGCGTGGGGCTCCTTCAACTATCTTCATTGTCTATCGGCTCCTCTCAGCAGACCTCTATAAACATCTATACATCTGTCTTCAGCAGCCAAGAGGAGCCAATGAAGACGGATAAAGGGGCACAGCTCTCGGATGTCCTTTGAGCACTGAAGCCCCTTCATTTCAGTGATAGGTGGGGGGGGGGGGGGGGGGGGCGGCTCAGCACTTGGACCCTCACTGATCAAACCTTTTGCCTTGTCACTTTGATCATTTTTGCTGTTTCACCTTCCTGAATTGATTTTTACTTTGTATTGCTATTGGGAAATTGTCAACAAGCTGCTGTTGATGGATCTTTTGTAGAATTATGCTATTCTACGCTATTCTACTATTATGGCTTGTGTAATAACTCAGGAGAAACTATAAATCTTTTAAATCATGACTGCCAGAGTTGAAGGAAAGAAGGTGGTCATAGAAGTATAAGCTAAAGGGAACCATAATTTCACTTCTCATTGTAAAACACAAACCTATTATCAGACAGACAGATGTGTCAACAGCAGCATATTGATCATATTCCTGTAGCAAATGAATGTGTTATTCCCATCTTGCCATGGAAACCAGATCTTCTATGGAAAGCAGTAGCAGAGGAGACTAAATATTTTGGCCGGGATCTCAGAGTGCATGGGCACTAGTTTTCAGCGTGACCATCAACTACTGCTGTGCTCTGCTATTTGTTTCCATAGAAGAAGTGGCCAGTTTCCTTGACATCGGGCAATAAACAACCAGAGAGCAGAGGAATCAATATCTACAGTATCTGAAGAATGGAGCATTTGGGAAATAAACACCTTTTGCAATTTCAAAGACAATTATATAGGATTTCCGAGATGCGAACACCTCTTTAATATTGTTCTTATTAGTTTTCTAAATGATTTTCCTATTTTTCTTCCAGCCACGAGATGAATTTGGTGGCCTTCCCGCTACTTTGTCTGACGATATTAGTTCAACAAACTATTTGTCAGGTAAGTCCTCATGTGTGCGAATGTATTATATGGAGGCGCCTTGCAGTGATGCAAAAAAACTGTAATCTTTAAATGATATTTTGCCACCTGTACCACAGCCATGTTACTTTTAACCCCCTAATGAATAATATATAATTTAGCAAATATTCCCCTTTTTTTCTTTTCTTATATGTGACTAGGTATGTTTACACCGGGCGGGACGGGTGCAGAAAATGCTTCCAGATGTTTCACAGTGAGGGCTCAGTCACACGGGCAGTGATCCACACGTATTTCCACGCAGAAAAATGCCCGCACTGCGTGCAGACGAAAATCTGCATGACCAGCTCCATTTTTGACAGGTGCGGACTAGAGATGAGCGAGCGTACTCATTAAGGCAAATTACTCGAACGAGTATCGCCATTTTCGAGTACATGCCTGCTCGTCCGAAATGATTCGGGGGTCGGCAGGGGTGAGCGGTGAGTTGCGGGAGTGAGCATGGGGGAGCGGGGAACAGGGGGGGGGGTGTGAGGTGGGGGGGGGGGGGAGAAAGAGATCTCCCCCGCCGGCCCCTGAATCTTTTCGGGCAAGCAGGCATCTACTCGAAAATGACGATACTCGCTTGAGTAATTTGCCTTAACGAGTACGCTCGCTCATCCCTAGTGCGGACGTTTTTCCGCATGGAAATACGCGCGGATCACCACTGACAGAGCCCTTAAAGTGACCCTCCAGTTTCAGGCCAGAATTCCGCAGGGAATAGACTTGTACTACTTATGCAGTTCTTCTTTGCCTTCTTTTTAATGCACTGTGGAGATTAAAGGGAAGCTGTCAGCACTTTGAGCCCCATAAGGAAAGGGACTTATTACTTGTATAGGAGCACTTTCAGATAATTTATTTACCGACCTCAGAAGGATGGAAGGCTGAGTCAACCTTGAGCCGGCTACCTGAACAGTGTGGGGATTGAACTCGCAACCTGTCAGGACTGCATACTGCTGCCTTAACACTCTGCATCACATGAGGCCTCACAACTATGTTATGAAGCTCAAAGGTGAGGGAATAGGGAGGGAGGGGTGCGCTCGGGACCCCTGAAGACTGATTGGGACATTTAAATGCCACTGTCAGAATTGACAGCGACATTTAAAGGGTTAACAGCCATGATCAGTGTGAATGCTGATCACTGCTGCTGTAGGTGGGTGTCGGCTGTCAAGGACAGTCAGTATCTGTCATGTATGGAGTGAGATTGGCTCTCAATCCGACTCGATATACTGTAAACCCTGCATGCCCAGAATGTGAATGTAAGCCCTGGGATGTGAAGGGGTTAAAGTTAAGTAGCTGTCAGCTCTCCGGAGATAGCTAGTTTAATAAATACTTGCATTCCTCATAAAATTACGATTCTGGGGCATATTTTCTTAGAACTCCATATTGTGCCATTTCTCTGCTACTCCAGACTGTGTAGGGACAAACCCTAAGGGCTTATTCTCAGAGGCGTAAGCACATTTCTGCTTGCTTGCGCAGATTAAATAGGCTTACACCTGTGTATTTCTGCCGCAGGTATTTGTCTGCATATATGCACAGTGAATATGCAGGTTTCTTGGGTGCATTTGAGCATGTCTATTGATTTTTAATGGGCTCTAATGCTGCAAAAATGCCCAGTAGATAGAGCATGTCGCACGCAATATACCGAGATGTGAATTGACTAGAGATGAGCGAGCACCAAAATGCTCGGGTGCTCGTTACTCGGGACGAAAATTTTGCGATGCTCAAGGGTTCGTTTCGAATAACGAACCCCATTAAAGTCAATGGGCGACTCGAGCATTTTTGTATATCGCCGATGCTCGCTAAGGTTTCCATTTGTGAAAATCTGGGCAATTCAAGAAAGTGATGGGAACGACACAGCAACGGATAGGGCAGGCGAGGGGCTACATGTTGGGCTGCATCTCAAGTTCCCAGGTCCCACTATTAAGCCACGATAGCGGCAAGAGTGCCCCCCCCCCCCTTCCCAACATTTTTTACTTCTGAAAAGCCCTCATTAGCAATGCATACCTTAGCTAAGCACCACACTACCTCCAACAAAGCACAATCACTGCCTGCATGACACTCCACTGCCACTTCTCCTGGGCTTCAGCTGCCCTCATGCCACACCACCCTCATGTCTATTTATAAGTGCGTCTGCCATGAGGAGGAACACTGCAGAGGGTTGGCACGGCTAGGCAGCGACCCTCTTTAAAAGGGGCGGGGTGATAGCCCACAATGCTGTACAGAAGCAATGAGAAATCCAATCCTGTGCCACCTCCGTCAGGAGCTGCACACGTGGGCATAGCAATGGGGAACCTATGTGCCACACACTATTCATTCTGTCAAGGTGTCTGCATGCCCCAGTCAGACCGCGGTTTTTCATAAATAGTCACAGGCAGGTACAACTCCGCAATGGGAATTCCGTGTGCACCCACAGCATGGGTGGCTCCCTGGAACCCACCTGTGGTACATAAATATATCCCATTGCAGTGCCCAGCATAGCTGAGGTAATGTCATGTTTAATGCAGGTGGGCTTCGGCCCACACTGCATGCCCCAGTCAGACTGGGGTTCTTTAGAAGTGGACACATGCAGTTACAACTCCGTGTGGACCGACAGCATGGGTGGGTGCCAGCAAGCCACCGGTGGTACATAAATATATCCCATTGCATTGCCCTGCACAGCTGAGGTAACGTCAGATAAAATACAGGTGGGCTTCGGCCCACACTGCATGCCCCAGTCAGACCGGGGTTTTTAATACATAGACACAGGCAGGTACAACTCCCTAATGTGAGGTCCGTGTGGACCTACAGCATGGGTGGCTCCCTGGAACCTACTGGCGGTACAAAAATATATTCCATTGCAGTGCCCAGGACAGCAGAGCTAACGTCTGATTAAATACAGGTGGGCTTCGGCCCAAACTGCATGCCCTAGTCAGGCTCGAGTTTTTTATAAGTATACACAGGCACGTACATCTCCCAAATGGGAAGTCCATGTGGACCGACAGCATGGGTGGGTCCCAGGAAGCCACCGGCGGTACATAAATATATCCCATTGCAGTGCCCAGCACAGCTGATGTAACGTCAGCTTTAATGCAGGTGGGCAAAAAATTAATTGGATTACACTGTAGGCGAGGGCCCAAAAAAATTGGTGTACCAACAGTACTAATGTACCTCAGAAAAATTGCCCATGCCCAACCAAGAGGGCAGGTGAAACCCATTAATCGCTTTGGTTAATGTGGCTTAAAGGGGTTGTCCCGCTGCAGCAAGTGGGTCTATACACTTCTGTATGGCCATATTAATGCACTTTGTAATGTACATTGTGCATTAATTATGAGCCATACAGAAGTTATAAGAAGTTTTTCACTTACCTGCTCCGTTGCTAGCGTCCTCGTTTCCATGGAGCCCGTCTAATTTTCGGCGTCTAATGGCCAAATTAGACGCGCTTGCCCAGTCCGGGTCTTCTTCGTTTCTCAATGGGGCCGCTCGTGCAGGATGCCGGCTCCGTGTAGCTCCGCCCCATCACGTGCCGATTCCAGCCAATCAGGAGGCTGGAATCGGCAATGGACCGCACAGAAGCCCTGCGGTCCACCGAGGGAGAAGATCCCGGCGGCCATCTTCAACCGGTAAGTAAGAAGTCACCGGAGCGCGGGGATTCAGGTAAGCGCTGTGCGGTTTTTTTTTTAAGTCCCTGCATCGGGGTTGTCTCGCGCTGAACGGGGGGGGCGGGGGGGTTGAAAAAAAAAAAAACCCGTTTCGGCGCGGGACAACCCCTTTAATTTGTAACTGGGCCTGGAGGCAGACCAGTTAAAATAAAAATTGGTTCAGGTGCAAGTTTCAACGCTTTAATGAGCATTGAAACATATAAAAATTATTTACAAAATTTATATGACTGAGCCTTGTGGGCCTAAGAAAAATTGCCCGTTCGGCGTGATTACGGGAGGTTTCAGGAGGAGAAGCAGGAGGAGGAGGATGAATAGAATACACAGATTGATGAAGCTAAAAGGTCCCCGTTTTTGATGGTGATAGAGAACGATGCTTCCATCCGCGGGTGCAGCCTACGTATTGTTTAGGTATCGCTGCTGTCCGCTGGTGGAGAAGAGAAGTCTGGGGAAATCCAGGCTTTGTTCATCTTGATGAGTGTAAGCCTGTCGGCACTGTCGGTTGACAGGCAGGTACGCTTATCTGTGATGATTCCCGCAGCCGCACTAAACACCCTCTCTGACAAGACGCTAGCCGCAGGACAAGCAAGCACCTCCAGGGCATACAGCGCGAGTTCAGGCCACGTGTCCAGCTTCAACACCCAGTAGTTGTAGGGGGCAGAGGCATCACGGAGGACGGTCGTGCGATCGGCTACGTACTCCCTCACCATCCTTTTACAGTGCTCCCGCCGACTCAGCCTTGACTGGGGAGCGGTGACACAGTCTTGCTGGGGAGCCATAAAGCTGGCAAAGGCCTTGGAGAGTGTTCCCCTGCCTGCGCTGTACATGCTGCCTGATCTCCGCGCCTCCCCTGCTACCTGACCCTCGGAACTGCGCCTTCTGCCACTAGCGCTGTCGGATGGGAATGTTACCATCAGTTTGTCCGCCAGGGTCCAGTGGTATAGCATCACTCTTGAACCCCTTTCCTCTTCGGGTCTCTTTTTTGGAAAAGCCCACTGCCTATATAGACAGTATATCTCTTTCACTGTCCCTGCCTCACCACTACTGGCCCTGGACTATGTAAAATTACTGCAGACGGAGGACGCAATGCTCTGCACAGCCGATATACAAAAAAAAAGTGCAACACTGCAAAAAGCAGCCTCCACAGTACTGCACACGGTCAGATGTGGCCCTAAGAAGGACCATTGGGGTTCTTGAAGCCTAAAATAACTCCTAACACTCTCCCTATAGCAGCTCCACCATCAGCAGCACTTTCCCTGAGCTATGTCAGAATACATCTGTGGCGAGCCGCGGGAGGGGCCGATTTATATACTCGGGTGACACCTGATCTCGCCAGCCACTCACTGCAGGGGGATGGTATAGGGCTTGAACGTCGCAGGGGGAAGTTGTAATGCCTTCCCTGTCTTTCTATTGGCCAGAAAAGCGCGCTGTCTCAGAGATGAAAGTGAAAGTAACTCGAACATCGCGTGGTGCTCGTTACGAGTTACGAGCATCTCGAACACGCTAATACTCGAACGAGTATCAAGCTCGGACGAGTACGTTCGCTCATCTCTAGAATTAACCCATTGAAATCATTGGGTTCTATTTACTGTGTATTATGCATTCAAATTTGTGCGCACAAATATGGACATGCGAATCTGGCCTACAGGATGAGGTTTACTAATTTACGGGTAATTAACGTGTTTACCAGTATCAGGGGACGTTCGTTTATGGTGGGTGGAGTAAATCAACCAAGTGACCTCCTTTTACGATATTAAGTGCATATCCAATTAGACATTTCAAGCCTTAAAATAGCAGCTGACATGGACCACCGATGGCACCTTTATGGCACGACCAATAGAAATGCCAATAAGATTTGCTATAAAATTTGATGGGAAAAAACCCTTTTTGATGGGAAAAAAGTTATATTATTTCCAATAGAACAAAAAAAGGTCACTGGCTACAAATCCAACCTTATGGACAGATGAAGCAGATTTTAATTCACTTTCTGAACTCTACAGGCCCTAATATCAAGACCTACAAAAATAGCGGGGCATAAAAGCACCATAATAAATTAAGGGCTTATTCCGACGCGCGTATATTGGCCGGGTTTTCACACCGGCCGATATACGCTGTCCCTCTCTGCAGGGGGAGAGGGCGGGCAGGGCCGGGAGCAGTAGACTGAGCTCCCGCCCCCTCTCTGCTCCCTCTCCGCCCCTCACCACTGTTTGCAATGGGAGGGGTGCTCTGATGCGCTTTCAGCAGGTGGGGATTTAGCCCTGCTGAAAGGGCTGCCTCTGATTGGCAAAGCACTGCGACCAATCAGAGGCAGAACTCAGCTATTGAATGACAGCTGAGAGCTGCCTTTGATTGCTCACAGTGCTCAGCCAATCAGAGGCAGCCCTTTTAGCAGGCGGGGATTTTAAATCCCCACCTGCTAAAAGCAATTCAGAGCAGTGCAGGGTGAAGACCCGTCTGGATGCGCCTGAGCCCTGGCAGCTGTGGCGAGGGGAGTATGTTTATATTTTCTATTTTTTACACATTTTAGGAGTGATTTTTCAGGGAAGGGCTTATATTTAACCCCTTCCCGCTCCTGGACGTACCTGGTACGTCATGGTAGCGGGATACTTCCCGCAACATGACGTACCTGGTACGTCCTGGAGATAGCACGGGATCACATAAGATCCCGCGCTATCCCGCAGCGGGAGCCGGCTGTCAGTCACAGCCGGCGTCCCGCTCCAACAGCGGGGGGACATCGGAGATGCGCCCGCCGCTGTTAACCCCTTCCCTGCCGCGATCTAAGTAGATCGCGGCAGGGAAAGAGTTCACAGAGGGATCGCGATCCCTGTGTGTCTCCGGCCGGAACTCGCGATGTTATCGCGAGAGCCCGGCCTGTCACCATGGCAACAGGACGCCAGACACTGGCGTCCTGTATTGCCTGTGCCTATAATCGCTGTACAAGCGATAAGGCATGGCAGAGCAGTAGCTTTGCCATGCCTTATGACAGCGATCATAGGCACAGTGATGTAAGTCCCTCAGAGGGACTCAAATAGTATAAAAAAAAGAAAAGAAAAGTGTAAAAAAAAGAAAAATGTAAAAAAAAAAAATGTAAAAAACCCCTTTTTTATGCTTTTTCTAATATTAGCATAAAAAAGGGAAAAAAAACTAAAACCCCACATATTGGATATTGACGCGTCCGTAACGACGTGTACAAAAAGTTGAACACGCTTTTTATTTTGTACGACAAAAAGCGTAAAAAAACCCGCTAAAAAACAGAGGTAAAATGCTAATTTTTAGCATTTTGCCTCACAAAAAATGCAATAAAAGTGATCAAAAAAGCCGTACATTTCCCAAAATGGTATTAATAAAAACTACAGCTCGTCTCGCAAAAAATAAGCCCTTAAAGAGCTCCGTACATAGAAAAATAAAAAAGTTACATGACTTTGAATGCAGCTATAGAGAAAAAAAAAAGATTTCCAAAAAAAGGGGGTTTTATTGCAAAAAAGTGTAAAAACCTAAAAAAAATATAACAATTTTGGTATCGTTGTTACCGTACCGACCCGCAGAAAAAATTTAGTGTGTCATTTATGCTGCATGATTAACGCTGTTAAAAAAAAAAAAAATCTATGGCAGAATTGATGCGTTTTCTCTCCCTGTTATCATTAAAAAAAAAAAAAAAAAATTTTACGATATTGTCTATATACCCAAAAGTGGCACCGATAAAAACTACAGATCGCCACGCAAAAAACAAGCCCTTATACGGCCGCGTCCACGGAAAAATAAAAAAGTTATGGCTTTTGAAAAATGGAGATGGAAAAATACCAAAAAATCGCTTGGTCCTCAACGCCAAAATAGGCCGTGTCATTAAGGGGTTAAAGCCCTTCCCCAAAAATCACTGCAGGGCTTGCCGACAGCCCATTGCTTTCAATGGAGCTGTAGCACCGGCTCCATTAAATTCAATGGGAGAACATTGCGCTCCTGTGCAACAGCTGTGGCAGAGGATCGCGATCTTCTCTGTATGTCAATGGTGCCACCAATTGCTTCCGCCGGCCCTATTGACCAAAAGTGAAACACCAGGATGTGATAGCATCCAGGGGTCTCATATCCAAGGAATCCCTTGCTGCAGCTGTGACATAAGTAAAGCAGAATCAAACAGGTGGGAACTTTGAAGTGCCGTGAATAAAAACTCCTTTTATTATAATCTGTGCATATAAAAGTCACAGGTTCAGAGGACTAGTTTCAGCTCCTCATGAGCCTTGATCACCTCTTACAAATAACATTGCTAGCCTATTTAAATAGTGAAACTAATTAAAAACAACACCTGATTATTAACCCTTTGTTTCTTCTTTCAAAACACCTCTCACCCTGTTCCCTAAGGGTGGAAGTCATTTTGTTTGAAAAATCACTTAATCACAATTTTATGGATACACATAATGCACAATCTGTTAGAGAAGAGTTCTAGCCCAAAACACATATCTATCAAAACGATTATACTAGTATAGAACATTTGTCTTTATACAGCAATGGGGGATGGATTTCATATTATTCAGTAGCATACTTATTATAAACGGCAATGAATTATTATTACCTGTTATTCCAGCGAATACTTATCTTGAATAGCCAAAACATGATTTTTTTGTCTGTATTTTAAAGTTAGACCCAAATACTTCATTTCAATGCAACATTCATCAATATAAAACTGATTTGATAATATATAGTATAAGGAATATCTCGGCATATAGGCATATGTTCATAATACATTTTAGCTTTTTAAAACTATAGGCATGTGTTCGTTCATTTTACATTTTCACTTTATGTGGGTGTGTTTATCCAATGCCAGAGGTTGTTATATACCTATTAAACATATGAACCATAATATCTTGTTGGTTGCATAATCTCTTATAACTTTGAAATTAAACCAAATTTATTAAAAATAAATATTAATTCTAGTATATAGCGACATAATAATCAGCCTGCAAAAAAAAAAAAAAAAAAAATTTTTTATTTTTTTCAAAAAAAAAAAAAAATTCTCAAAAAAAAAAAAAATATCTTTTATAGAGAAATATGCAACACAACACAACCAAAACTGGTATGTTACACATAATTGCCTAATATGACAAAATAATTAATATATATACAACAAATCAGTTTTGGAATTCAATCCCTTTGGATATCTAGTGTCCAGAGTTAGGATCCAGTAACCCTCCTGTTTTAGAACAGAAAACTTATCTACATATTGTTTTCTTTTGTTTTTACATTTAACCTTTTCAATGCCAAAGTAAGAGAAATTTGCCAAACTCCCACCATGTTCTTCTAAAAAATGTCTTACAGCGCCAGAATGCTCAGCATTTTTATTTTTAATATTTCTGACATGCTCAGTTATTCGTGTTCTTAATTTTCGGATTGTGCATCCGACGTAACATTTCTCACAAGCTGTACATTTGATGACATATATTATATTGGTGGAGTTACAGTTAATGTATTCTTTTATTGGGAATTCTTTTGTTTTGGAACTATTCTCAAAGGTGTTACATTGTTTTGCCACATGGCAGGTGCTACATCTGGTGTGTCCACATTTTGCAAATCCCTTAAAGGGTAACCATGTACATTTATTTTCTGTTTGTTCTAACAAGAAAAAACTCGGGGACAACATGTTCCCCAGATTCCTATTTTTTCTGGCTACAACCTTTATACCTTTATCCAGAATATCACTTGTGGTTTTATCTTGGCAGAGAACAGGAATATATTTCTCAAATATTCTTTTTATAGCATTAAATTCCCTACTGTAAGCAGTGGAGAAGACTAAAAAATCTGATCTTATATGCTTCTCCTTTTTTCTGAATAATAATTCATCTCTGTCTATTTTACTAATATTTTTTGATACTTTATAGAGATAATTTTTATTATATCCCCTTTCTGTGAGTCTATTGATAATTCCTTCTTCAGTTTCTTTATAGTCTTTTTGTAGGGTACAAGCTCTGCGAGCTCGAATCATCTCACCAACCGGTATAGCTTTTTTCACATGGTTTGGATGTCCACTATCAGCGTGTAAGATAGTGTTGCCAGCTGTGGTTTTTCTATAGGACTTGAACTCTATCCTACTTGTCACATCATTGCCTTTTAGGACTAGATCTAAAAACGGAACCTCATCAATCCTCCCTTCTCCTGTGAACCTTAATCCCATATCATTATTATTGATATATTGGAAGAATTCTTTGATTTTTTCTTTACTATCAATTATGGAATCATTATTCCAAATTATCACTATGTCATCTATGTAACGTGCATACCACACCATGCGGCCCTCAAACGGATTATTATCACAAAAAGTAACCGAGTGGCTAATGAAGTATGTGAGTATACTCCTGCATGTGAAATATATGCTGCAAGCTGAAGTGGATAAGACGAGGTGAGACTTTTTCTGCTGCTTTACAAATGCAGCTGTGACAGCCACAGCAGGAAATAGTGGGAAGTAGACTTTATGTGCGCATAAACACAGCCAAGTGCATTTTTTGCAGCGCGACGCCCGCTGCGGTCACGCAACTTTTTTTACGCATGCGTTTTTGCGCACATAAATTTGCACATGAAAATGCCCGTGTGACCGAGCCCTCAGGTGACAAGACCGTTCATCTAATCACACCACAACCCTAATCATTTGTATATCTGCCTGAGATGTAACTGCACGTGGAGTTTTGCAACAAAACAACAACTCCTTCTAGGCGCCTAATTTTTTTTTTACAATGAATGTGTGCGTATATATATATATATATATATATATATATATATATATATATATTTATAATGTAATATTACCATTATACATAAGAACAACCTCTAACACTAACCCTTTCCAATACACCATCTGACCTATGAAAACATTATGATTTAAGGCTGTACAGCTCCAATGTTGGAAGACATCCGTCAGGGTTCTCTTACTGTACATTGCCAGCCTCTCTGCTGTCGAATCCTATCCAACGTGTCACTTCATGCGGTACTGGCTTTAGCCAGCAGATAGCGCCATTGTATAACGGCAGAAAAAGAGTAAACCCCCTAGGAACACCAGGATACAAATTGGATTGGAAAGGGTTAACATTAGCACAATATCCATCAAAATGAGACAATATTTCTCAAAATCATAACAAGAATAATCATAGTATGTGCATTGTTCCAGAGGAATTCTAGATCTTATGGCCAATTTACTAATTTACTAATTTGATTTCTTCTGCAGGATGAAGCCTATAAAAAGTATTCATGTGATCTGCAGGACATACAAAAACAAATAGTCGATACACACAATGACCTAAGATCAAAAGTGAAGCCTGCTCCAAGCAACATGTTGAAAATGGTAATGTCAATCGCAGCCGCTTTCTCTTGTTTATCCCTCAAAAAGGACAATGTTCAGTATGTGTCCAAGTTTTCTGTGGTGATAACGATAATATTTTAGGTGTTTTCAGTAACACTCAATGAGAAATCTATAATATAGCCCCCTTATTTGTTCTCTGGTCCCCTTTGGTGCCGCTTTGCACCCTCATATGCCCCCGGTGTTATGGTATTACTTTACAATATTTTCTAGTTTCAGCGGTGATCATCCTAGAAGAAGTGAACGTTCACCCCCAGTCAGTATATATATTCATGTCATTAGGGTGTGGGATACTGTATATATACAGCGGGATCAGGGGCCGATTCCTCCCCATGAACAGCAGCTAGTGGCTGACTTTGAAAGCTGACACCTGCCTGCAACAGCTACGATCAATGTGAATGCTGATCACGGCTGCTAACCATATAGGGTACTTTTACATGAGACGATCTGTTGGGCACAGACGCCCGACAGCTTGTTTCATACATGATCGTTCCTGTGTAAAAGCATCACTGAGCGAATGGAGGTGGATTGGGCAGGGGATCATTCTGGCCTGTCTACCTCCATTAACAGTAAACAGGCAGTTGTTCCTAAACGAATAACTGCCTGTTTACATGGGTCGATATTTCGTCCAGTTTAATGCATGCAGAAACCGAACTAGAAGCGAACATATTGTCGTTCATCGTTCAGTCGATGCATGCGTTTACACTGAATGATAGTCGCTCAGATTCCTACCGGATGCGGGAATCTGAATGATTTGTTGGACCATATAAAAGTTCCCTTAAATGCCACTGTTAACTCTGACAGCAGCATTTAAATGCCCTGATCGGTATTCGGGGGTCCAGACTAGCCCCCCATGATGAGATTGAAAGGTGCCATTCAGTTGCCATGGCAGCTAGGGGCCTTCTGATGGCCCCAGGACTGCCATGTCTGATTGCCTGTCAGAATGCGGTGTAATGCAATACTATGGTATTGCATTATACTCTATGAGTGATCAACCACAAGTTAAAAAAAAAATATGAAAAAATGAGTTTAAAAAGTTTTAAGAATTATTAGAAAAATTAAAACTTAAAGTTTAACCACCTCTTCCCCTTCGCAAGTTTAGAATAAAAAAATCAAGAAAAAAAAAAAAAAGTAAAAATGCATTTGGTATTGTGGCATCCATGAAAGCCCGATCTATCAAAATAAGGCATTAATAATCCCACACAGTGAACGTCATTATAGAAAAAAAAAAAAAGCGGAATGCCAGAATTGCTCTTTTTTGGTCACATTGTCTCCAAGAAAAAAAATGTAATAAAAAGCAATCAGAAAGTCATATGTACTCCAATTGGAACTACTGGACATCCTACAAAAAACGTTCCCTTATATAAATATGTTGATGGAAAAAATAAAAAAATCATGGTGGCCAAAAGATGGTGGTAGAAAACTCTCTTAGTTTTTCCACAGTTAATTTATTTTTTTTTAATTAGTAGAGCAAGAAAACTTTATACGTTTTGTATCATCATAATTATTCTGACCCATAGAATAAAGTTAGCAGGTCATTTTTAACATTTTTTCTGTACATTAAATGGTATATTAAATAGTACCACTAAAAAATACAACATGTTGAATGTAAAGCAAGCCCTGAGATTGCTACACTGATGGATAAATAAAGAGCTAGGATTTTTTTAAAGTGGGGAGGAGAAATTGAAAAAAAAAAAAGGTCCATGTCCTTAAGGGGTTAAACCCCTTTCTGTGATGTACAGTAATAGCCTACCGAAGACTTAGTGAAATTCAGACAAATTAAAAATGCTATAAAAAGGGGTTGGGCCAACTTACATAATCCCTCTTTGAATGTGGGACCCAGGGAAAACAGCTGACCTCCAGGCTCCCCCTCCTGGCACTCCCGGCAATCAGCTGATTTTGCCACAGGAAGTGGCTGCTGTAGGGGAAGTGTAGTTTTACAGGATGGCCATTCACTTTAAATGCCAAACTGTAAAAACATTGAGGCAGAAGATCTGCCAGAACAGGAACTGCTCTTACCGAGTGGCTCTCCGTTCTTGGTCATCGAGAGGGATTTCGAGAAGAGGATCCCACTCTATGATGTACTTAGGCCGTAATAGGGTCCAATGTGCCGATGTAAATGCAGCAAATGCATTAAGAGGCATTTGGTTGCATCTCCATGGAGCAGATGGAAGCTTTGTTTCTGATACAGTTAATGGCATAAATTATAGTAAATCTCTTGGGCCACACGCCACACACTAGCCACTGCCCACTTTTTACAAATGTGCAATCTGGCGTGAGAAAATAATGAATCTCCTCCAATGTCTTTAACCCCTTAACACTCCAAGACATATACGTGCATCTTGGGTGCATGGGGTTTGAGATCCTGAGGCAAGCCCGATTCATACACTACCAGTGTAAGCTATTTTTTACAGCTGACCTCAACATCAGCTGTTAACCCTTTAAATACGCTGATTGGTATTTGGGGATCCCAAATGATCCCCTCACAATGAGTTTGTGAGGTGCCGTCCGGGTGTTATGGCAGCTGGGGCCTTCTGAAGGCCTCCAGGGCTGCCATGTATTTCTGCTTATTAAGAAGGGCCTGTCATAATAGCATACCTATAGAAATACCATATACTGCAATACTGAAATATTGCAGTATATGGTATAAATGATCCAACGATCATAAGTTCAAATCCCTTAGGGGATTAAAAAAAAAGGTAAAAAGAACTGACAAAATGTTTTTTATTATTATAAAAGTTAAAGGACATTAAGTTTAAAAAAACAGCCCTTTTGGCATATTTAGGCCTTAGTCAGACGGGCGTTTTTTCGCGCGATTTGCGCATGCGCATGCGTCCGGTGATTTTTTTAAACCATTGCTTTGCAATGGTATCGGACACATGAGCGCTTTTTATGTGCTCGTCCGATAAATTATAGAACAGAAATCGCAGATCGCACCTATCTGCGATTCCTGTTCTCTTCTCTATATGCGCTCAATGGGGCCGGCGGCAGCAGCGCCGACCCCATTGAGAACATATAGTAGACAAATCATTCTTCTCTGCCACAGCTGTAACAGCTGTGGCAGAGAAGAACGATGTTTGCCCATTGAATTCAATGGAGCCGGCAATACAGCAGGTTCCACTGAAAGCAATGGGCTGCCGGCGTGCGCGGGATGAATTGTCGGGAAGGGCTTAAATAATGAATTCATGAATGGGTGTGAGTGAGACCTGCCTCTGATTGGCTCAGCGCTGAGCCAATCAGGGGGCAGGTCTGACTCACACCCCCTTCACACCCACTGCAGGCAGGCCGCGCTGAACTCCGTCTGCCGGAACAAGGTGAGTATATATATTTTTTTAATTTTAACACTTTTCTGGATGAATTGCAGGGAAGGGCTTATATATTTAAGCCCTTCACAACAATTCATCCCGCGATTGCCGGCAGCCCATTGCTTTCAGTGGAGCCGGCTGTATTGCCGGCTCCATTGAATGCAATGCGCTGGACAGCTCCGGCCCGTTTCTAATGAAACGCGGCTAGGAGCAGATTTTCGGGCGATTTTCGGGCACCAGTCACGCGATTTGCGGATGCGCATCCGTCATGCGATCCACAAATTGCGCGACAAAACGCCCGTCTGACTAAGGCCTTATAATAAAAAAATCAAAATAAAAAGAACCAAAACATGTTTGAAATTACCTCATCACTAAAAGTCAGATCTATCAAAATATTTATCTCACATGGTGAATGCCATTGAAAAAAAAATGCAATGCCAGAATTGCGCTATTTTAGTGACCCTGCCTCCAAGAAAAAAAATGTCATATGTACACCAAAATGGTACCAATAGAAACCAAAGGCAATCCCCAAAAATAAGACCCCACACAGCCCCAATGATGGAAAGATAAAGTTATGTTGGTTGCAAGAAGGCGTCAGAAATTTTTTTTTAGAGATATTTTAATATTATTTTTTAAATGTAGCACAGAAAAAAAACTAAATCAATTCTGTACCGCTGCAACTGTACTGACCAATAAAATAAAGTTATCATGTCATTTTTGCCACATGGTGTACACCATAGAAACAAGACCCTCCCAAAGATGACAGGACTTCAGTTTTTTATTCCATTTCACTTCACTTAGAATTTTAAAAAGTTTTTTCAGCACATTATATGATACATTAAATAGTACCACTAAAAATACAAGTCAGCCCACAAAAAAACGAGCCCTCAGACAGCTGTGTTGATGGTTAAGATTTTTTTAAAGTGGGGAGGAAAAAACAAAAATGAAAAAAGAGGGCCGTGTCCTTAAATTAATGTTTTTTATTTGTGATCTTTTCTTTAAGGAATGGAATACAGAAGCAGCAGCAAATGCAAAAAAGTGGGCAGAACAGTGCAAAAATATGCATAGCAAATCACCGGACAGAGAAATTACCAGTATGTATATGTTGGTTTATGTTTGTGGATTTAAGCTAGCAGTATGAATGGAGCAGAGTGGTGTTTGTGACCTGTGATTGGCTGTACATGCCGACCGGTATGTCGGTTTGCCACATCACTGGTGCTGCTGTGTAACCAGACACCGATGCAGGACCACAGGAGGATGGGTTCTGGTGCAGCCAAAGAGTTCACATTGTCACGATTTAACTGCCTTCTTACTTATTTTATCACACATGCTGCTGCAGGATTTTCTCTTTTTTTAACTCCTCGACAACCTTAAAACACTAACATCCCAGTGTGCAAACATTTATGAAATTGCTTCGCCATTAGGATAAATTGAAAAAATCAACTTGAATGCAGATGAAGAATTATAACTAGAGATGAGCGAGCATACTCGCTAAGGACAATTACTGAAGCGAGGGGGGCAGGGAGCGGCGGGGGGGGGGGGGGGGGGGGGAGAGCAGGGGGGAGGGAATGGAGGGGAGATCTCTCTCTCCCTCTCTCTCCCCCTGCTCACTCCCGCAACTCACCTGTCATCCGCATCGGCAGCCAAGCCTTTTCTTCCGAGCGGGCAGGTACTCGCTAAGGACAATGCTCACTCGAGTAATTGTCCTTTGCGAGTATGCTCGCTCATCTCTAATTATAAACTCATTACACTCCATAGTCTAATCAAATCCATGAATGATCGTGGGACCATATATATATATGGTCCCATCATCGTTCATGGATATATACATACATATGAGTATGTGTGTGTATATATGTATATATATATATATATATATATATATATATATATATATATATACACTGAATGGCCACTTTTTTAGATGCCCCCATCTAGTAGCACATCGGACCTTTATTGGCCGCAGCAATCATCTTGGTGTATATGCACCGGTATCAGGGGACCCAGGGTGTGCCAAGTAAATATATTCCACACTATTACTCCACCTTCACCAACCTGACAGGAAAGAGTCATTGATTCCTGCTGTTTGTGCAAAATTCTGCTCTCCCATCAGCACTGTGCAACAGAAATCTGGATTCATCTGATCAGGTAATATTTGTCCCAGTGGAACAATTTTTGCGCTCTTTTGCCCATTGGAGTTTTGCCTTGCTATTTCCATAAGACAAAATGGGGTTGGAACTAGTCATTATAACCAAGTTGTAATAACCCATCAGTGCAAAGAACAACAAGTTGTGCATTTAGACACTTTAGCTGGAGCACCAGCATTGTATTCAGGTGCAATCAGCTTGGCTGTGCAGTGCCTGTTCATCAGAGCAATTCTTGACATCCTCCTCTGACCCCTTAGGGCTCCTGCACACTTGCTTTTTCCTTGCACGGTATTTTTTTCACACGATATCGCTGTGTTTTTTCACGCGATTGTCAATGGGACTTTCTAAATGTTAAAAATGCAACGCACAAAAATGGCAAAGCACAAACTGGTGATGAGTTTTTAATATTAGAAAGTCCCATTGACAATCGCATAAAAAAAAACAAAACGCTGCGATATCGCATCGTTAAAAAAAACACAAGTGGGTGTGAGCCCTTAGGTTGGGTTCACACTGGGCGGATTTGCCGCGGAAATTCCGCGTGGAATTTCGCCGCAGCAAATCCGCCTGCGGCCGCTAATCTCGGGTTTAGCCAGCTATGTGGACGAGATTTCTCCTCTATGGGAGCGCCGGCCGCAGCGGAAGAGCGAGCAGCCGGGCCGCTTCAAAGCCGGCGAGGGTTTTTCCGCGGCGGTTCTCCCGGCGAAAATCTCGCGGTTTTTGCTGCGGCCAAACCGCGGGATTTCCGACGGGAATACACCCAGTGGGAACCCAGCCTAACAGTGATGAGCCGTTTCCATCCACATGATCCTCTTTCACTGGATGTCTTTCTGGCTCACACCATTCTCTGTATACTCTCCACACCATTAGGGTGCCTACCCACTGGCGATTTTTTTTCTTGAGATGCTAAATTGCGTTTTGCGTTTTTTCTGAAGAGCAATTAGCATAGAATGTGTTCTTGTTATTTGTTTTTTTTTTTTGGTCCGTTGCAATTTTTCACATAGGAACTGTCAGTTGCATATGTGTCCTTATTTTTCTCTTAATGCACCCATGATTGTCAATGGAAATTAACGAAAAAGGTGCGAAAAAGGCGCGAAAAAGGCGCGGAAAACGCGCCAAAAATGCTGCGTTTTTCACGCACGAAAATCGGCAACACCAGTGGGTAGGCGCCCTTATACGAGAACTCCACACGGTTGACAGTAAAATCCCGGCCCTGGCTAGTCTAGCACTAATAACCAGGCATCGTTGGAAGTCGCTTAGATTGCTGGATTTTCCCATTTAATGTGGATTCACACGAGCAGATGTGCAAAAATGCTCTCCTCCGCGCAACGTATTTGTGCTATGAATTAGCTTGATTTGCGTGTATATCTGCGCATAGTACTGTATGTTTTTGCACAAGCGTGACACATGTCTTCAGTGGATTAAAAGGCTATTTAGCCTAATGAGGTCCAGATGTGTTCTTTTCCCGTGGTTTTGCACAGTGTTTCACACATCCTTTTGCATATTTACACACTTTTCCCATAGACTTCTAAGTGCAAAACTCAGAGAGATAGTGCCGGTCCTACTAATTACTGCGCATACAAAATGCAATCATACAAAACGCTCATACAGACAAATCCATTAACATCAATGGGTTTCATTCTCTGCACATTGCATGTGTGTATTTTATGCATGCAAAGATATGCGCAATACGGTCATGTGAAGAAGCCCTTTTGCACTCTGGGGTTACGGGTCTAATTTTCATACAGAGAAGCTCCAATCATGAAATGACTAGGGATCGTTAATAAAATGGCCATTCATTACATTTCAACATTTAGGGTGCGTTCCCACGAACGTATATCGGCTCGGTTTTCACGCCGAGCCGATATACGTTGTCCTCGTGTGCAGAGGGGGGAGGCTGGAAGAGCCTAGGAGCAGAAACTCTGCTCCCGCCCCCTCTCTGCCTCCTCTCCACCCCTCTGCACTATTTGCAATGGGGAGAGGCGGAACGGGGGCGGGGCTAATTCTCGGACCTTAGCCCCGCCCCCGTTCCGCCTCCTCTCATTGCAAATAGTGCAGAAGGGCGGAGAGGAGGCAGAGAGGGGGCGGGAGCTCAGTTCCTGCTCTGAGGCTCTTCCAGCCTCCCCCCTCTGCACACGAGGACAACGTATATCAGCTCGGCGTGAAAACCGAGCCGATATACGTTCGTGGGAACACACCCTCAGTGGAATCTATACAAGATAATCTCCTGCCATTCTGAAGGCCGAAGGAGTTTCAACACACTACTAGATGGAGGTGCCTAATAAAGTATCCATTCTGTGTATACACACACACCAAGCATACTCCCACAGAAGTCTATACACTCTTTGTGTAAGATGTCTCAGTTGTATCAAACTTTCAATTTATTTGAAGCTCTATATAGTATTTACAAGAAAACAATTGATTTTTCTTTCAGATTTTGGATGTGGAGAAAACTTATATATGTCTAACAGGCCACATCCTTGGAACAAAGTAATGCAAGGCTGGTTTGATGAATATATGGACTTTGACTACGGGCAAGGAGCAAAAAAAAAAGGTGCTGTAGTTGGCCATTATACCCAGGTAGGCTGTTTTTATGGATTTTATATTATTCATAATATGGGAAGTTAAAACCTGCAAATTTCACAAGGGCGATAAGTTCTTAAGAACAATTAAAGATAACTGCCTTACCCAACTTGTACGGACGCCAAATAGAGGGAGGGCTATTCTGGACTGACTATTAAACAACAGACCGGACAGAATCACAGGGTTGCAGGTTGAGGGACACTTGGAAAATAGTGACCACAATATAATTCATTTCCAGTTGTCATTCAATAGGAAGCCTTATCAGGGAGCGACAGAAAAGTGGAATTTTAGTAAAGCAAAATTTGATCAGCTCAGAATTACTCTTGGCAATCATAATTCATAACTACCAAAATAAAAGAACTACAAGTAGAAGGAAACCAATGTGGCTCTACAAGACTGTAAGTGGGGGAATAAATGAAAAAAATAAAGCATTCAAATGACTAAAACAAGAAGGTAGCCAAGAAGCACTAAAACACACAGGGAAAAAACTAAATATGTAAGCAAAAGATAAAAACTGCCAAGGAGGCAGCAGAGAGACTGATTGCCAAAGAGAGCAAAAATAGCCCTAAACTGTTTTTCAATTACATAAACGGTAAAAGGATTTGCACTGAGAGCACTGGCCCTTTAGCAAATAATGCAGGAGAAATCATAGAAGATGATGAGTGGAAGGTGAATCTATTAAATAGTTTTTTCTGAAATATATTCACGAGAGAAAAAAAAATGTCACACGAGATGCAGGGGAATAAAACGAATATCACCTGCCTAATGCAAGATCAAGTGCAGAGCCGGCTAAGAAGCCGTATTTTACGGCTTCTTCTGATGGGCACACTTGCTGCTCCAGAGCGTATTTGTGCATGAAATAGTCCAAAATCTTTTCTTACTGTTTAAACTTTGCTCTATAGCACATGGAAAAAAAAGGAGAAAGATAGGGCTGGACTTATCTTTTCTCGCATGAAAAATGGCTGGGAGAACAAAACTGTTGGTATCAATGGCTTTGCTTTGTAACTTTTTATGGGTGTGACTTTCACGCTCGCAAAATGTCACGCAATCACGGTCATCTGTTTAAGCTTTTACTCTTTATAAGGTTATGTTAACATTTGCAACATGGATCTTTATTTATAACAGAAACCGTGACTCATTGCCAAATCCATTCCCCCCGACACGACTGGCTTACATTACAAATTTTGCTATGCTCTGGCTAAATCGAGGGGTGACTACTCCCTACTGATCCCCCTCAATCTCTCTGCAGCATTTGACACTGTTGAGCATAAACTCCTCCTCAGTATGCTATGCTCCATTGGACTAAAGGACACTGCTCTCTCCTGGTTCTCCTCCTGCCTATCTGGCTTCTAATGCCGCAAATCCTTTGCTAGCTCTACCTCCCCTCCTATTTCCCTTGCTGTTGGGGTCCCCCAGGGCTCTGTCCTTGGTCCACTCTTCTTCGTCATCTACACAGCCCCTATTGGACTGACCATCAGGAAATTTAGCTTTCAGTACCATCTTTATGCTGATGACACCCAGTTATACACCTCTTCCCGTGACATCACAGCAACATTTCTTCAGAATGCCACCAACTGTCTGTTCGCTGTTTCTATACCTACACTATGTCCTCTCTATACCTAAAACTGAACCTCTCAAAAACTGACCTTCTCCTGCTTCCGCCCTCTACTAATTGATCTCATCCTGACATCTCCATCTGGGTGTGTGGCACCACCATAACTCTCAGCACGCCCACTGCCTTAGGGTTATATTCGGCTCCAATCTCTCCTTTACCCCTATATCCAATCTCTCGCCTGTACATGTCAGCTGCACCTCAAGCACATTGCAAGAATCCGCTGCTTTCTCACCATGGACACGCTAAAAATGTTTACTGTTGCCCTCATCCACTCTTGACTTGATCATTGCAATTCACTGCTAATCAGCCTCACTCGTGCCAGGCTCTCCCCTCTCCAATCCATCCTAAATGCGGCAGCCAGGCTAAACTTCCTGTCCATCCACTTCTCAGACGCCTCTGCCCTGTGCCAGTCACTGCACTAGATGCCTGTTAAATATAGACGTCAATTTAAAGTCACCACCCTTATCCACAACGCCCCCCACAGCACCGCGCCGCCCTACATTGCTTCCCTCATCTCATTTCACCACCAGCCTTTGTCCTCCGCTCTGCTAACAAAATCAGACTAAGTGCTGCTTTAATGCAAGCCTCTCATTTCTCCTTCCAAGACTTCTCAAGAGCAGTGCCAGTGCTCTGGAGTGCGTTACCCCAAACCATCTGAGCAATCACTGTCACACAACACTTCAGGCGAGCTCTAAAAACACAGCTCTTCAGGGAGGCATACCCCATCTCCTAAATTAAACCCCTCTGTACTCCGCCGGATAACATGCTCCCTGTCCTACTGACTGCAATTCCTGCTATGCATAATCAACCGCCTCTGAAATTATACCAATTCAGCCACTATATGGCCCAATTTGACTATTGTCTATGTATATAGCATCTCTCACTCTCCACCTTGCCATACTGTGCACATCTCCAGCCTCTTTACCTTCTGTATCACCCCATTATTTGTAGTATGAAAGCTCGCTGGAGCTTTCATACTACATACCCCTACTGTTTCATCACTTGATTACTTCATGTATCCGTGGTCTTGTTTTTATTCCCCCTGTATTGTAAGCGCTATGGAATATGTTGGCGCTATATAAATAAAGATTATTATTATGCTCTGCTGTAGTTTCTAAGATTACTACAAGAGGGACAGCACTGCGCGCATTATTCACAGCAGTATGAGCATAGTCTAATTCATGGCCTAATTTCCCATAATATTAAAGGGTAAATTCCTTTACTATGAAAGTACCAAAGTTCCCAAGAAGTACAGCTATGACAGGTGCAAAGGTAACAGACCTGATGCGTGAGAGGACCCAGGCCCCTTCATCCACACGTAGGGACACATTTATTAAATGGCACATTGTAGAAAGGAGGTGTTTTGCCAACCAGAAAACAACAAGTTCAGATACGGCTTTAAAGAAGGACAAGTGGGTTGATACAACACAATTTATTGATACCAATGAATAAAGGATCAAATAAAACAAATTTACATAAAGAATAGGTGATATTACATAAACGTTTTGGTCCTGTTTTATACATTATAACTAGAGATGAGCGAGCCTACTCGGCCATGCCCCTTTTTTGCCTGAGCACCGCGATTTTCGAGTACTTCTGTACTCGGGCGAAAAGATTCGAGGGGCGCCGTGGGTGAGTGGGGGGTTGCAGCGGGGAGTGGGGGGGAGAGGGAGAGAGAGAGGGCTCTCCCCTGTTCCCCGCTGCTACCCCCCGCTCCGCCACGCCTCCCCTCGCCCCCCGGCGCCCCCCGAATCTTTTCACCCGAGTACGGAAGTACTCGAAAATCGCGGTGCTCGATCGAGTAATTACTCGAAACGAGTACGCTTGCTCATCTCTAATTATAACCATTTAGTCACCTGCCATATGCTCCAAGCTTTGCAACCAAGATGTTATCAATCTGAAACCTCCCACCATCTGAAGTAGCCAGCTTCATTGATGAAAGGTTCAGAATCAACAAAACTTAATTTCCTAGACAATGATGATGATGTCACAGGATTAACAAGATTTAACAGATTCATGGCGGTACAATGCATATGGACAGAGTTTAAACAAACCTATACAAATGGAATTGTAGTTAATACAATTAACATTGTTCTGGTGATTGCAGTTGATTCAATTAACATTGTAACTATAGTTAATACAATTAACATTGTTCTAGATAACAGCCTACATCAAACAGGTTTAAAGTCCACATGATTATTCAAGATACAAAATGGAGGATAAAGGAACATAAATAGCTGTTTATATAGGCTCGCATTACAATAAGATACAAAATGGAGGGCTACAAATAGCCAACTATATTTGCACCACAGGAGGTCATGTTACAGATGTTACATTTGTGCTTAAGAGTCTTAGTTTACACTGAATAGCCACTTTATTATAGACACAATTGGAGCTTCCTGTAGGGAAATTAGATCCGTGACCCTAAATTGCAGCATAAAATCATGGGATAACTTTTTTTGTTGATTAGTTTCAGTGTGAATCTACATTAGATGGGAAAATTCAGCCATCTGAGTGACTTCCAACAAGGTCTGGTCATGGGTGCTAGACTAGCCGAGGCCAGGACTTCACTGCTAACTGTGTGGGGTTTTCTCATGTGCAGTGTGGAGAGTATACTGAGAAATGTGTCATCGATAAAAACCATCCAGCGAAAGGGCATCCTGTTGACTAAAGGGATCAGGGGAGAATGTCAAGACCAGTGTTACTTGCCATGATCGGCCAGGCAAAAAAATCTTGCAGATTTTTTTTTTTTGCTCTGGTATCTGGTGGAAGGAATGTGGTATTTGGCAGGCTCCGAGAGAGAGTAGACATGAGAAAGCGAGCTTTGTGTGTGTGCTTGCTGGACACTCCTGTTGACAAGCCTATTTCTGCTCTATGGACATGTGTCAAAACGTAGCAGCAGGTGCTGCAACATATACACAGAGTGGCCGCTCCCTCTAGAATAGAGTCATTCTGCAGTACACGGCTCCACTAAAGGACTCAGAATTCCTCAGAGTACACCTACATTGAGCAGTTGCTAAGAGAGACAGTTGCATCTATGATTCTGGATATGGACTTGTTTGAGTTCCTTTGTTGAGGTCGAATATAGCCTTATTATTGCAAAGACTGTTACTATACCATCAGTGCTTTATTTGTACACGACCTGATACGTTAGCTCCTACATGGATGTACTCAGACATGTTGTTGCTCCCCTTGTCTACAGGCTGGGCACCTAGAGCTTTAGATGTGCTTGCCAGCCCTGCTGCAGGGTGTTCAGCACATCAGGGGGTTTGATAACAGACAGATGCATCCGTCTGTCCACAGAGAATGTGTATCAGCTGACCTTTATTAAATCGAACCAGACATGGATTTCATGTGACTTCTGCACCCTAATGGCAGATTCAACTGATGAGTTACCACACTGAATCACATATGACTGAGCATAGATTTCTATTAAAGAGCACAATCTGCCCTCAAAGTGGTGTTGGTTTTGGAACTACTGTCCTTCACCTACTCCACCATGTTCCTCCTTTGCCTACTTCCCCTTCTTCATTACCCACATAACAAAAATATTTAAAAAGCACACAAGCAAGCTAAAGCTCTAATGTTTCTACCATCTGCTGTCCAGATCGTGGAGGTGCTCTCCTTCTCCTAATTTCACCATATGTCTTCCTCCATCTCTTTGTACTTTCCCTTTCCCCTCTCTGAAAACAAAAATATTTAAAAAGCACATCAAAAAGACCTATAGCATAAACTTTTTTTTTCTTGGACAAGGCCCATGTTTGGGTCTTCACTTCACCTGCATTTTAGTCTAGCAAAACCTATGTGGTTCTTCTTTGTTTAAAGTACACGCTTGTGCTCTGAGTGAGCTCCACACCACTGTATACTATTTGTAACAATTATTTTGATGAGCACAGTGTTTACCAGATATGTGGCTGTATTCCCAGACCAAATTACTGAACCTGATTTTTACTCCCATTGAATTTAATGGGAACTGGGATCAGGTCTTCTTGATTTCCTTAGGGTGGACACCATATCGCCAGTCTTTTCAATGGGGCCAGCGGCAGCAGCACTAGCCCCATTGAAAAAAGAAGCAGAATGCCGGGGACTTCTGCCACAGCTGTGACAGCTGTGGCTGGAGTTTCCTTCATCTGCCACAGCTGTCACAGCATTGGCAGAAGTCCCTGGCATTCTATCCCATTGCTTTCAATGGGATCGATACTGTTGCCGATCCCATTGAAAGCAATGGTTTCTGCCAAGCCCCGCAGTAAGATTATCGGGGAAGGGCTTGAAATATAAGCCCTTCCTCGATAATCAGCACAAAAGTGTGTAAAAATTTTTTTTTTTTATTTACTCACCTCTCCGGCACTCATACGCGTCCTTCTGGTGGCTCCCCTGCACTGCTATTAAGCTCTTTCAGCAGTCGGGGATTTAAAAATCCCCACCTCCTGAAAGGGCTGTGCAGATTGGCTGAGGGCTCAGCCAATAGCAGCTACTGCTTAGCTATTGGCTGAGCGCTCAGCCAATGACACATTGCCCTTAGCTATTCATTCATGAATAGCTAAGATATAGCCAGCTGTAGCGCCAGCTCCATTGAATTCAATGGGAGAACATTGCACTCCTCTGCTACAGCTGTGACAGCTGTGCCAGAGGATTGCGATCTTCACTGTATGTTCTCAATGGGGTCGGCACTGCTGCTGGCCCTATTGAGCACAAGATTAACCCCCTGGATGTGACAGCATCCATGGGTTTCACATCCAAAAAAGACAGATGCCGCAGTTACTTGCATTTTAAAATCTGCTGCCCTATATTTATCGCTGTACATTTTTGTGCGCAGGTAAATATCGGGCATCTGACCGCTGCCATTGAAAAGCATTGGTTCTTAATAGATGAGAATTGCAAACACAAGTAACATGTGCACATAAAAACGCCCGTCTGACTGAGGCCTGAGAGAAACAAAAAAAGACAAGACTCCAGTGGGGAAAAGAACCCAAAAATTGTATCACTGAGCATTCGAAAAACATCACTTTGTCAGATGATTTCAGATTTTTGTTGTCCCGTGCTGATGGGAGGGTAAAAATTTGGGTGCAAGCAGCATGAATTGATGAGCCTTTCCTGTTAGGTGTTAAAGGGGTTGTCCCGCGGCAGCAAGTGGGGGTATACACTTCTGTATGGCCATATTAATGCACTTTGGAATGTACATTGTGCATTAATTATGAGCCATACAGAAGTTATAAAAAGTTTTTCACCTACCTGCTCCGTTGCTGGCGTCCTCGTCTCCTTGGTTGCCGTCTAATGGCCAAATTAGACGTGCTTGCGCAGTCCGGGTCTTCTGCTTTTCTCAATGGGGCTCCGTGTAGCTCCGCCCCGTCACGTGCCGATTCCAGCCAATCAGGAGGCTGGAATCGGCAATGGACCGCACAGAAGCCCTGCGGTCCACCGAGGGAGAAGATGCCGGCGGCCATCTTCACCGGGTAAGTAAGAAGTCACCGGAGCGCGGGGATTAAGGTAAGCGCTGTCCGGTGTTCTTTTTTAACCCCTGCATCGGGGTTGTCTCGCGCCGAACGGGGGGGGGGGGGGGGGGTTGAAAAAAAAAAAAAAACCCGTTTCGGCGCGGGACAACCCCTTTAACAGTTCAGAGGTGGAGTAATGGTCTGAGGAATATTGGGGGTCTGTAGATGGGGGTCTCTAACACAATGGTCATTCAGTGTGTGCCTCAGTTGATTTTTTGCAGGGGGAAGTTGCTGTTAGTTGATCTCTGATCAGTGACTAGTAGCAGCCTCCCATCACACCAGTATTACTCAATGTACCTGAGTTTTTGTAGGACATCAGCTTCACTTTTCCTTGCTGTCCATAAATACATGTACATTGTATAGATTTTTTCATACTTCTGTTTATGTGTTACTCTTTGCTTTCTGACAGACTAATTCTTACTTTTTTATTGTCTCTTACAGTTTGTCTGGTATAGATCCTATCAAGTAGGTTGCCATGTAGCTTATTGTCCCAATCAGGCTTTAGGTTACTTCTACGTTTGTCATTACTGCCCAGCGTAAGTAAATTGTCAATAATTTCTTTTAACTGTGTGTTACAGTCTGATTGTGGTTTATTAAGCTCCATTTTTAACCAACAGATGCACATAATATTTAGGTGGCCTCCTGTCCATGGGTGTTATTTTATTGCGTTATCCGTGGCGATAAGCCGCATGCGGGTAATGCATGAAAGGCTTTCCATAGGATAACTATTGAAAGCGCAACCCGATATACACAAGCGGAAATTTTCCGGATGAAGTCAGTGTACTAAGTCATCATTACTTCCTAAATGCCAAAGGTGTAAATTGAATCTCCTGGGCTCTATTTGCAAAAGGGCCACTGCATGCCATATGCCACTATATATATCAGAGATAGCTAAGGGCTCATGGGCTCTGGTTGAAATGCTCAACTTTGGCTCCTCTTCTGCCTCAACTATGACAAAACCAAAATTTCTTCTTGTATATAACCTCATCCCATGAATAAGGACTCAGGCACATGGGTCCTGCATGCAGCTATATACTGTTCATACATAATGATGGTGTACAATGTGCACAAATAAGCCCCTCCCCCTCATACATTGACCACATAATGGTACATAGCAGTTCTACCAGGTACTCTGCAGACCATATATATATATGTGATTACATAGAAAGGTGACTACAGAGAAAGCCCACATGGTCCATCTAGTCTGCCCTTATATTATTTCCTTTTTATTTCTCTCTTATAATAGATCTATGCTTATCCCAGGCAGCTTGAATTAATTTATTGTTAATTCTCTAACCATGAAGTTTGTTCCAAGCATCTACTACACTTTCAGTAAAAACCTATTTCCTGCATTGCTTCTGATTTTTCTCTCAACTAATCTTAGATTGTATTCCCTTCTTTTAGTCCTTAGCTTCCTAATAAACTCACTTACCTCCTGAACCTCATTTATACCTTTAACATATTTAAAATTGTCATATTGTCCCCCTTCTCCCTTCTCTCCTCCTGGCTACACAAAGAAAGTTCTTTAACCCCATAGTGACCAAGCCTGTTTGCGCCTTAATGACCAGGCCAAATTTTGGAAATCTGATATGTGTACTTTAACATAGAATAGTCCCGTAAAGGTTTTGCATATCCAAGTGATTCTGACATTGTTTTTTCGCCACATGTTGTACTTCATTTAGGTGGTGAAAATAGTCCAATATAATTTGTGTATAGTTATTGAAAGTGCCAATATTGGGAAAATTTTGAAAAAAATATCGTTTTTTCACATTTTCAATTGTAATATATCAAATATGTTCAAACATACTGTACAAACTTTTGCTAAGATATATATTTCCATCTATTTACGTTATTCTGAATGCACATTTGAAATACTTTTATGTTTTTTTAACCATTTAGGAGACAAATTTAACATTACTTTTCAGCATTTTGAGGAACACTTTATTTTCCTGCACCAAGCCAAGATAGCAAAGACTCATAGGTGTCAGAATAATAGATACCCCCATAAATGACCCTATTTTAAAAACTACACCCCTTAATGTATTTACTGAGGGGTGTCATGAGTATTTTGACCACACAGGTTTTTTTCAGGAATTAATTCAATTTAGAGGAGAAATTAAAATTTCATATTTTTGTAAATATGTCATTTTAAAGACATATTTGTTTTCTATAGTTTACATGAAAATGAGGATTTACACCCCAAAATGGATCCCTCTGTTTGTCCTGTGTTCAAAAATATACCCAATGTGGCCCTAATCTTATATCTGAGTGCACAAAGGGGCCCAAAATGAAAGGAGTAGTCAGTGTCTTTCAGAGCAGAAATTTTGCTTGAAGGCGTTTTAGGCCCCATAGCACACATGTAGAGTTCTTGAGCGCCCCAAACCATAGAAAACTACCACAAATGACCCCATTTTGAAAACTAGACCCCTTAAGAAATGTATCTAGGGGTGTACTGCCCATTTTGACCCCACGGTTTTTGAATGAATTCAAGCAAAGCAAAAGGAAAAAATTGTGATTTTCGTTTTTTTGGCAATTCTGTCATTTTAAAAACAGCTTTTCTTGTACAGCACACATATAAATGAAGACTTGCACCCCAAAACGGATACCCCTGTTTGTGCTGTTTTCAGAAATATACCCATTGTGGCCCTAATCTTATGTCCGCATGCACAATGGGTCCCAAAATGAAAGGAGTAATCGGTGGTTTTCAGAACATAGATTTTGCTTGAAGACCTTTTAGGCCCCATAGCACACTTGTAGAGTTCTTGAGCACCCAAAACAATAGAGAAACCCCACAAATGACCCCGTTTTGAAAACTAGACCCCTTAATGAATTTATCTAGGGGTGTAATACCTATTTTTATGCCACAGTTTTTGAATGAATTCAAGCAAAGCAAAAGGAAAAAAATGTAATTTTCATTTTTTTGGCAATTCTGTCACATTAAAAACAGCTTTTTTTGTACAGCACACATGTGAATGAAGACTTGCACACCAAAATGGATACCTCTGTTTGTGCTGTTTTCAGAAATATACCCATTGTGGTCCTAATCTTATGTCTGGATGCACAACAGGGCCCAAATTTAAAGGAGCAGTCGGTGGCTTTTAGAACTTAAATTTTGCTTGAAGGCCTTTATGCCCCATAGCACACTTGTAGAGTTCTTGAGCGCCCAAAACAATAGAGAACCCCCACACATGACCTCATTTTGAAAACTAGACCCCTTAACGCGTTCATCTAGGGGTGTACTGTGTATTTTAAGCGTACAATTTTTGAATAGATCTAAGCAAAGCAGTAGGAAAAAATTACGATTTTCATTTTTTGGGCAATAGCGTCAATTTAAAATCAGTTTTTTTTTGTACAGCACACATATAAATGAAGACTTTCACCCCAAAATGGATCCCCCTGTTTGTCCCGTGTTCAGAAACATACCCATTGTGGCCCTAATCTACTTACAGGACACATGGCTAGGCCTATAATGAAAGGAACACCCGTTGGATTTCAGGGTACAACTGAATAAATTCCAGGCCCCATTGCCCACTTATAGAGCCATTGAGCGGCCAAAACGATAAGGAACCTCCTCAAATGACCCCATTTTGAAAACTAGACCCCTTTACAAATTTATCTGGGGTTATACTGCGTATTTTGAGCCCACAGTATTTGACTGAATCTTATCAAAGCAGAAGGAAAAAATTACGATTTTCAATTTTTTTGAGAATTTTTTCAATTTAAAAACTGTTTTTTTGTACAGCGTACATAGGAATGAAGACTATCACCCCAAAATGGATATCCCCGTTTGTCCCGAGTTCGGAAAAATACCCATTGTGGTCCTAATCTACTTACAGGACCCACGGCAAGGCCTATAATGGAGGGAACACCCGTTGGATTGCAGGGCACAACTGAATAAATTCAAGGCCCCATTGCTCATTTGTACGGAATAAAAATTGACTCCCTAAAAATATCCCATCCCCGCCCACACACACCCCGCGCCCTTTTCGGCATTCCCCAAATCTTAGATAAAAGTAATAATGTGAACTGTGTGGTATTTCCGAAGACAGGGGTAATTACAGAGGCTGGTTGGAATGGGCGCATGGGGCAATAAAACTGGTATCCCCCCTCCTCTCAAGCTTTTTGGGGGTCCAATGCGATTGATCTGCGTATTACTGTGGATCAGACGCATGCGGAATCCGTAATTCCTATCCGGTCATGTGAGACCAGCCAAAGGTAGATCACTACTTTTTTATTACGTGACCGGGGACCGCTCAACGAGGCCACCCGTAACTGCTCCAGGCTCTCGGCGACCGTTGGTTGCTGAGAGCAAGGACATTTTAAGTTTCCTGGGCTCCCCGACTCCTGCGCATGTGTCTGGCATTTTGCTGGCGGTCGCATGTGCAGAATCCGGGTAAGTTCACGGAGGAGGATCGCGTCGGGGTGCAAATACGGAGGCCTCCGGTTAAAAGTTTCATCTCCTCTCACTGATCGCATCGGTGAGGGGAGATGAAGCTTCAATTTTTTAAAAACTTTTACATGATTACGATTATCCATTGGATAACGGCGAACACGTGATCAGGAACCGCTCACCGCGGCCCCCCGTAAAATTTCCAGGCTCTTGGCTACGTTTTGTAGCCAAGAGCAGGGAGATTTTAAGTTATCCTGTCAATCCACGGCTTTTGCGCATGCGTCTGCCGCTTTGGCGACGGCCGCGTGCGCAGAAGCTGTGGTAAGGTCAGCGGATAAATCCGGGGGCCTTAGGTACGTAATTTCATCCTTTCTCGCGGATATGATCCGTGAGGGGAGATGAAATGTAAGCGTTTTAAACTTTTTTTTTTTACTTTTTCAAACTTTTTAAAAACTTTTTTACACTTTTTTTTAATTACTTTTTTTACTTTAAATGAGCACATGGCAGCCAGGAGCAGAGGGATTTTAAATTTCCCGGGTTCTGAGCCCCTCTGTGCACGCGTCCGAAGTCAACCATCGGGCACGCATGCGCAGAAGGCGACTCAGGTCCCGGAAGATCGGGACACCACTGAGGACCGGGGGTGAGTATTTTCACCTCCCCTCATGGATCCGATCTATGAGGGGAGGTGAAATTAACGTTATTTTTACTTTCTTAAAACTTTTTTGCGGGCCTGGGGACATCTCCGGCTACCTTCAGGAGCTGGGAACCAGGAGATTTTAAACTCACCGGGGTTCCCAGTCTTCTGCGAATGCGTGTGACGTCATTCGTCTGGCGTGCATGCGCAGAAGAGCCGCGCCGGGTCCCGGAGGACCCTTTTACCACGGCAGACATCAGGGAAGCTGGGTGAGTACTTTCAGCTGCCCTGATGGATCCGATCCATCAGGGCAGCTGAATCTTTAACTTTTTAAACTTTTTTTATAACTTTATTGCGATCGCCGCTATCCATTGGATAGCGCCAATCGCAATGCCGGGGGGGACTGCCCGCAGCCCGGGATGACAGCTCCATGCTGTCAACTACCTGTAGGCACCGACAGCATGGAGCTGTCACGTCCATAGCCCACAGGGCTTTATTCTCTGTAGGACGCATGTTTTTACGTCCTCAGAGAATAAAGCCCACTTGGGCAGGACGTAAAAAGGCAATGGGCTGGTGATTAAGGGGTTAAGTCTTTCCTGATAAGTTTTGTTATTGAGACCTTCCCCAACTTTTGTAGCCCACCTTTGGACTTGTTCTACTTTATCAATGTCTTTCTGTAGGTGAGGTCTCCAGAACTGAACACAGTATTCTAGATGTGGTCTTACCAGAGCTTTATACAATGGGATCACAATCAACCTCTTTCTACTGGTTATACCTCTAGCTAGGCAGTCGAGCATTCTACTTGCTTTTCAGTGCTTGGCTGCACTGTGTACTCACTTTGCGGCTGTAAGAAATCAGAACCCCTAAATCCTTCACTTCTGAAGTCCTAGATAATATAGAACAGCTAATTTGATACTCATTCCAAAGATTTCTTCTTCCTAAGTGCATTATTTTACATTTTCGAAACATTAAACTGTAGTTTCCATTTTTTAATCATTTATCCAAAAAGGCTAAATCTTTCTCCATGTTCAAGACACCACAAGAAGTATCAACCCTATTACAAAACATTTTGTGTCATCAGCAAATAGAAAGACCTTATCTGTTAAACTTTCTCCTATGTCACTTACCAACATATAAAAAAGAATAAGACCCAGGACAGATCGTTGTGGTCAGCACTTGTCCCGTTTCAGAATACAATCCCTTCAAAACAACTCTCTGATATCTGTCTTCTAGCCAATTGTCAATGCATTAAAAATACTCCAGTCTACATCAGCAATGTTAGCCGTTATTACAATATATATCTTTATTGCCATTTGAGTAATATCATCAAGTAACAGGTTACCATAATCTTCGGTTTGCCCCATAGCCCTATATATGACACTAATTCTAATCACAGATCCCTTTTAAGTTTGAATGTAAACCCATAGATTGTCTAGTTCTTTGTGTATTTGGAAAAGGAGTTGATGTAAGACGATCCTTGACATAAATAAGTACTCCACATCCCCTTCTTTCTACTCATTTTTTGTACAGTGTGTACCCAGGCATGGTTATTTCCCAATCATTAAACCATGTCTCTATTATGGCAAGCAGGTGTAACTCATACCTGAATATAACAGCCATTAACTCAAAACTTGTTTCCTAAGCTACAAACATTAGTACACATTATGTGGAGAAAATTACGCTTTGTTCTATTCTTAGCACAATATTTATATTATAGTCTGTCCTATATCAACACCTCTAATAGTTTAATAACCAACAAGAACATGTTTCCTCTTTTTGGTTATTCTTAGAACTGCATGGGGCTGGATATTAACACTTGATACCTCATGAAGGTCAACTTCTCCCTTGCTAGTTACATTATCCTGCACATTAAGAGCCCGTATCAGCAACTACATCACCATGAAGTTCAGAAAGAACACCAGAGGAATTAGATCCAAATTCGTCCAAAATTAGAATGTTCATGTTCCACAGCTTGCAATCTCCCAGAACCAATAGTTATTCACTCTGCCCATCTCCTCTGAGGCTTTTGAGGGAGAGGTGGCTGATAACAGGACTACTTCATGGCACTCACTGACTGGGATAGCCTTATAATCTCGAACTAAAGAGAACATACTGAAGTCTGCAGCCTAGAAAATTTTGGACACCCCAAATTAAGTAAGCTCACCGAGTAGAGTACGGTTATAGCTAATGACCCACAGGTGACATCCTGTCAGACTTCAGTCATTTACTTTTCTCATCTTTTCTATTTGACTCAGGATTCTTTCACACGAGCGTCGCGATTTTCGGTTGCCGTGTCACGACCGAAAATCGCGTGAATGGGCGCACAAATCAGGTGCAGAAATTTTTGGCGCAAAAACAGACCTATAGTGCAGATTTTGAAATCCACAGCATGTCAATTTCTGCTTTGGAAAGACTACAGATTGGTTGCAGATGTTGCTCATTAAAGAAAAAAAATTGAAAATTTTTGTGATGTGATGTGAATTTTGCTGCAAACTATATGCAGCTCCAGAGCAAAATGTGAAGATGCAGACAAACAGTTAACATAAAAAATGTAGTTCAAAGGGGTTAATCTGAAACTTTTTGGTGTGAAATCAATGGAAATAATGGACGTACTATGGATTTTTCAAAAAAGTCTGCAATGTTCAATATTCCATGCAGATTTTTTCCTACGTGAACGGAGTATGAAATGCTGCGGCATTGGAAACCATTGATACAAACTGTAATAATCTTATCATGTTGACTGCGGTATATTGAATATAATACATGATTCTAATTGTGCCCCCTTTTCATGACAGAGGAAATGCAGTGAGCTCTCAAAATGCTCCATATGAAGCTGGAGGTCCATGTGCCAAATGTGAAAAGACTTGTACGAATGGGCTGTGTCGTAAGTTGTTCTTTTAGCTGAAGGGAACATCAGAAGAATATTGTCACAGATTTGGGACCCTCACGTTTTGTGAAAACAGGGCACTCACTGACTTATATGGGTTTCCCGTAGGGGGAGTAGGTATAAGAATTACTTCAAAAACACCATTAGAAACACCAGACAGAATTAAAGGGGTTGTCCCGCGCCGAAACGGGTTTTTTTTTTTTTCAACCCCCCCCCGTTCGGCGCGAGACAACCCCGATGCAGGGACGTAAAGAAAGCTTACCGGAGCGCTTACCTTAATCCCCGCTCTCCGGTGACTTCAATACTTACCGGTGAAGATGGCCGCCGGAATCCTCTTCCTCCGTGGACCGCAGCTCTTCTGTGCGGTCCATTGCCGATTCCAGCCTCCTGATTGGCTGGAATCGGCACGTGACGGGGCGGAGCTACACGGAGCCAGCATTCTGCACGAGCGGCTCCATAGAAGACTGCAGAAGACCCGGACTGCGCAAGCGCGGCTAATTTGGCCATCGGAGGGCGAAAATTAGTCGGCTCCATGGGAACGAGGACGCTAGCAACGGAGCAGGTAAGTAAAAAACTTTTTATAACTTCTGTATGGCTCATAATTAATGCACAATGTATATTACAAAGTGCATTATTATGGCCATACAGAAGTGTATAGACCCACTTGCTGCCGCGGGACAACCCCTTTAACTTAGGATGGATTTATAAGTGAGCATGACAACAGCCTGTGTAAATCAGTGTACAGCACGCTCACTGTAGGGACAGCAGGAGTTTTATCATTTTAAGGATTAGGCTCGTTAAGGCTTAAAGGTGTTCTTTTTGCGTTCTGATGCATGGATCAACCAAACAATTAGCCAGATTTTTAAGAGATGTGCTCCTCTTTTTAAGTTTAGCACTTTCCACTCATAATAGAGCATTTTGGACTTAGATTGGCATATAAAACACCAGTCTAAGTAAGTTTCCCTCATAGAATAAGTGCTGGGTTTAGGGTTTTGAGCTAGGATTATGGGCTAGAATGAGGTCTGATAGGGTGGTAATACAAAACAAAGATATTGAGGCTGATGTCTTCTTAGGTTCCAGAGCTAACAGTAACAGGACTAGATTTATTGTAGGGGGAATTTATTTAAATCCTTTATTTATAAAATGTGGGGAGGGTACAGAAAGGAACAAGGGCCAGCGGGGTACAAGTACAACAGTGCAACAGGGTTTCCATTTCTTCCAAGTTATAGGTAGCATTGCAATATATAATAAAACAAATAGTGGTCGAGGTTATGCCAGTTACCAGTTGCAAAAAAGTCACAAAATACGTACATATCATATTTACACAAAAATATGCTTTTGACTAGTGATGAGCGAGCGTACTCGCTAAGGGCAATTGCTCGTGCGAGCATTGCCCTTAGCAAGTACCTGCCTGCTCGAGATAAAAGGTTCGGGTGCCGGCGGGGGGCGGGGAGCTGCAGGGGAGAGTGGGGAGGAACAAAGGGGAGATCTCTCTCTCTCCCTCTCTCCCCCCCGTTCACCCCTGCTGACTGCCGCAACTCACCGCTCCCCCCACCGGCAGCCGAACCTTTTCTCCCGAGCGGGCAGGTACTCGCTAAGGGCAATGCTCGCTCGAGTAATTGCCCTTAGCGAGTATACTCGCTCAGCTCTACTTTTGACCTTTTTGTGCTTACTCGCTATTTTTCTAAAAGTGGGTAGTGCTTAGTAAAAAGAGGGCATGGCCTCCTATGGTCTAACCCCATCATGGAATATAAATGTCACAGAGGAGCACTTCAATCGGAACCCTGTCAGAATCAGCATGCAATACTACATTTTACATGTAGCAGTCAGATTGAAAGAGAGGAGAGCAAGAAAAGGAGAGAGCAAAAAGGAGAAAAAAAGAGAACACGAGAGCAAGAAAGAGAAAAGGTGAAAGATAAAAAAGGGGAGAGAAAGAGGAAAACAGGGAAAAATGAGAGAGAAAAAGAGAGAGAGAGGAGAGAGAAAAGGACAGGGAAAAGGAGGGGATTCAAAGAGAAGATGAAAGATAGAAGAGAAAGAAAGAGAAAGCAAGTTTGCGTTTTTGTCTATTTCTCCTTTTCTCTTGCTTGCTCTCATTTTCTCTTTTTTTCTCCTTTTTGTTCTCTGCTGCTCTTGCTCTCCTCTCTTTCAATCTGATAGATACACAATTGATATAATGTATGAGGGTGGGTTCACACGAGCGTGCTTTTGCACGTGCATACGCACGCACAAAAGCACGCTTGTATTTACAACATGCATTCCCTATGGTGTGTTCACAGGTGCAAAGGTAAGACATGCGTGCACCATTGGGAATGCACACATTGTTTTCAATGGAGCCATGGCTGCTCCCGGCGGCTCCATTAAAAACAATGCTCTGCCGGCCCCTGCATTCTTTTTCAGGGAAGGGCTTTACATATAAGTACATATCCCCTTCCCCCGCGGGCATGAAGAACACGTCATCTGCCGCATGCGGCAGATGTTTCCTTCACCCCTGCTAGTTAAAAGAATTCCCTGCTGCTACATCTGCCACATCTGTGGCAGATGCAGCAGAGGAATTCTTCAATTTTTAACCGCAGCTGTCATGTGTGAGAATCCTGCTGTAGGCATCCCCATCAATGGCTTTTCAGGGAAGGGCTTCATAAGCTCTTCCCTGAAAAGCCATTAAAAAAAGTGCATTAAAAAAAACTCACCTCCCTTCAGCTGCCGGGGCTCAGCCACGACTTCTGGCGCTGTCCCCGCCTCTGTAGTTCTGAGCTATCAGCAGCCAGTGATTTAAACCCCCCGCCTGCTGGTAGCTCTGGTTGTGATTGGCTGAAATGCTTCAGCTAATCACAATCAGAGCTACCAGCAGGCGGGGATTTTAAATCCCTGGCTGCTGATGGCTCAGCAGTGCTACAGAACCGGAGACAGTGGCAGAAGTTGCCGCTGAGCCCTGGCAGCCGTCAATGAAGCCCTTCCCTGAAAAGCCATTGACGGCTTCTGGGGCTCAGCGACGACTTCTGCCGCTGTCCCCGGCTCTTTAGTTTTAAAATTCCCCGCTGTTGATAGCTGAGAACTACAGAGCCAGGGACAGCGGTAGAAGTCGGGGCTGAGCCCCGGCAGCTGAAGGGAGGTGAGTATTGAATTGTTTTTCTTTTTATGCACTTTTTTAAATGGCTTTTCAGGGAAGGACTTATGAAGCCCTTCCCTGAAAAGCCATTGATGGGGATGCTGGCAGCAGGTTTCTCTACCACAGCTGTCATGTGAGAATTGAAGAATTCCTCTGCTACATCTGCCACAATTCTTTTAACTAGCGGGGTGAAGGAAACATCTGCCGCATGCGGCTGATGTGTTTATGCCTGCGGAGTCACGGCAGCGGCAGATAGGTAAGGTGTTTTTTTTTTTTACACTAAAATGTTTCTTTTTTAGGGAAGGGCTTATATGTAAAGAATGCAGGGGGCCGGCAGACCATTGTTTTCAATGGAGCCGCCGGCAGCAGCAGTGGCTCCATTGACAACAAGTAGGCAACTGTGTTCACGCGTGTTTTTGCTCGTACCTAGGTGGGCACGTATGTACGCACCTAAGTACGCACAAAAACACACCCTGAGACACGAAAGCGTTCATGAATACACAATGGATAGAACATATGGTAAAGCCAAGGAACAGTTTGAAAAAATATTCAAAAGCATTCCAAGTCTCCACTGGCCGCTGCTGTTTGCACACAGTTTGAGCTCTTTCAATTCAGTTTCCAGTGTACATTTTCCTATCATTCTGCTGCCCAGCTCTTTACAATCCACTTACAGGTTGGGGATGCGTCATAAGCCAGTTGTTCCACCACAGCACTGTATTTGCTGGGACTTCTGTTCACACTTCCCATTCTGCCTTGCTCCAATCAGCTGTAAAGCAATATCTGAATGCCCGCTTCTATTCTGCATATAGTAACTAGCAGTATCCCCATGTCCCTGTTACTAGAGAAACCAAATGCCTAGTGATAGTAAGTTGATTGCAAAGGTGCCAGAAGGGAGACTCCTAGTTGCAGGCTCTTCAAACTTGATGTACAGTGGTAAAATAAAATAAAAAAAAAACAATTAAAAGGAAATATATTTCAAGATTGATGATACATACATACAATAGGTTGTTAGATGAGTATTGTGTATATTTAAACATATCTATGTAGGTATGTAAACAAGAACATACTGTACAACAATAGAAATATATAGACAGATATAATGAACTTCACTAGATAGAGCTAATATAACTTGAATGCCTTTCACAAACAGAAAATGACTAGTTGTTCTGTGATCACAGCAGCATCAGCACTGGTTCAAGTGGGCAGTATATCTCTGTTGCTGCCGCCTAGTGGGAGAGGAGGGAGTGGGGAATGTAATGTGAGCTACTATAGCAGGCTTGTAAAAAAAAAGGTTAGTTTGACCAGGCTGAAGCTCCACTATGCCTGTAAGTGAATTAGGCTGCCTGCAGATGGGCGGGTCAGATCCGGCGGCGACCCGACCCGAGCGCCTGCAGAGAGCAGCGTGTCACTCACCTGCTCCCGAGGCCCCGGCTCTTTCATGTGCTGGCAGCCGGCGCATGCGCAGACTGGAGCCGACGGCGGGTGAGTGACGTTTATAGAGCATGCCGCGTTTTGTTTGCCACGCGAGATTTCACGCGGCCAAATCGCGGCCGTCTGCATAAGATTGCGTTTGTTAAACCTATGCAGGCTTCCAACTGCGGAAATTCCGCGGGAAATCCCGCCGTGGAATTTCCGCTCGTGTGCAGGCGGCCTTAGGCAAAAAGAGAGGTCTAAAGAATGACTGAGCTTTGCTGGGAAAGGCTTCACAAGAGCCACTGCACCGTGAAGATGTAAAAGCACCCGTGGAGTTTTTTCAACAACTGTAGTTCTTATCCTTTGCAGATAATGCTTGTGAATCCGAGGATCATGTTGATGGGTGCCTGGAGTACATTGACTGGTGTGAAGAGGATGATGAAACCTTAGGCTCGGAAGAGCAGATTAGAACTACCTGTAAAGCGACTTGTGGATGTCAAGACAAAATCCATTGATCCCCCTAATGTCAGGCAGATCAACTGATGAATTATATATCAATTGATGATTTTTTTCAGACCTTATTTCCCCATATTTGCATAGGAACACAATTCCAAATAAAGACAAACATAAAATACTTTGTGATTTCTTGATTTATTACACTGTTGTTATGAATCTTATGGTTCTGTTGTGGCGTAAGCTTGAACATTAGGGTGAGTTGGATTTGATGAAGGGCTGTAAACTCTGCTGATTTATCTGTTTTAGTAAATTCTTGTATTCTTCACAAAGCAACAGTTCTGGAGCATCTTTTATTAGAACTCATTGTAGTATCGTTCCTCTGTTGTTCCTCCTGGAAATGTATTAATTCATTGACAGCTGCGTGTTACGAGTAGGGGATGTGTCTCTATACAATGTGCCGCTCAGTGTCCAATCAGTGCTGACATTGCAGACACACCCCTTTTACAAGGAATGGTACAGCCCAGTTGTCAATATTTGTATAGATTGCTATTTCAAGGATTTTCTAAGATAGACATGTCAGGAGTGCTCCTGCCATAAACAATAACTATGAATTGCATCCCACTAAAATATATCTTTTAGGCATCTTTCACACGGGCGACATGATATCGCGGCAAAACAAAAAAAAAAATCGCAGTGATATCGCATCAGTGGTCTGTGCGATATCGCTGTGTTTTCTCCCAGTGATATAGTGACTGTGTCACTACAAATTTGTGCATGGCACAACAAAGTTGCGCAACTTTGTACCACTCTTTTGATAGGATTTTTTTTGGGGGGCTTGAAATATAAGCCCTACCCCAAAAACAAGCCCTAGCTATATGTAAAAAAACGAAACAATACAGGAATGGTCTGGCTCCACCGAGCATCTCCTCTGCAGCTCTAGTAGACTTCCTTGTAGTTTTCCTTCAGCGCTTCCTGGATTGGAGGTTCAAAATCCCCACCTCCAGGAAGCGCTGGCTGTGATTGACTGAGCCACGGCGCTCAAGAGCCCATCAGAGCCAGTGCTTGATGAACCAATCACATTGAATGGCTGTGATTGATTCACTGAGTGCTGGCTCTGATTGGTTGAGCCTCTGACCAGGATGCACTGAGAGAAAACTACAAGCGTCTGTTAGGTGATGTATTTTTTTTCATGCAGCTAGGGCTTATTTAAGGGCTTTTAAAGTGAAATTCTCTACTGTAAAAGTTGTATCTCATGAAAACCGCGTGTCTATAGCATCTGACTAGATAGTTTGATCGCCAGAACCGAACACACCATCATCCAGCATTTCACATGGAAGGAAGCTGTATGACTATCCTAGCTATGTTTTAAGCAATAGTGGTGACCCAAAGGGTTAATAGCATGAAACGACAATGCCTGTGATCTAATACTGGGGGAGCTCTGTTCTATCTTTTAAATCAGTATTAGATTGCCAGCATTGTTGTCCCGTGCTATTAACCCTTTCGATTTTGTTAAGCAATTCAATAAAAGTTATATTTTAGAGGGCTCCAATTCCCAGTTATTGCTTATGGCAAGAGAAGTTTTGATTTTGACTTTAATAGGGCTGGATTGGATTCTGAGCCTATGGCCTTTTTACTGACATGTCAGGAGCTGACCGGTCTTCTTTAAAGGGAATGTGTCACCTTTACAGTATATTTTTGTACTACTTAAAAGCAGGAAGTGACGCATATTTAAGTTTTTCTGATCTATTTCTACTTTCTGCTTGTGCATTTCTTATTATGTTGTCCTCCCATGACTATGGAGATAACTACAGCTCAGTCAATATGGCTAACAGCATTTAGTGATATGCTTTAAAGAAGCCTCATCGGCCAGAGGAACAACAGACCAACAGGCCCATTAAATTTTATGGCAGAGTGTTGTAGGCATTTTCCTTGGCCTGTGCAGGGAAGGGGAGGGGGTGAGCTGTGATCTTCACTTACTGTGAATGGTGGACCCTGTTATATAAAAATAGATATCTATCTATATAAAGCCAAAAGTCCTCAGTGACTGAGTCAAAAATTCATCAAGATGCAGCAGCACTCACCCAAAAATCCAGTTATGGAGAGGTGATAACTCCGGCACACCCACAGAGGATCAGATCCAAATCCAGAACAGTGGTATGAATAAATGAACCAGGTCAGCAGAAGCTGGTGCAGAACAAACCATCCATGAATCTTTATTCCCTCGTATGTCAAAAGAGTATGCGATGTTTCAACTCACAAACTGAGTCTTTTTCAAGCTAACTACCCTGTTTCCCTGAAAATAAGACATACCCTGAAAATAAGACATAGCATGATTTTTCAGAATTTTTGAGCATGCAAAGTGATTTTTCAGGCTTTTTGAGGATGCTTGAAATATAAGCCCTACTCCAAAATTAAGCCCTGCTAACAGTTAATTAAAACAGTCAATTTAAATGGTGTCCAGGCAGCTATACATGTAAAAAAGTTAAACCTTTTTGAACAAAAATTAATATAAGACACTGTTTTATTTTCGGGGAAACACGGTAACAATGCATGTAACTAGGTTATACACATAACCACCAACCACAGATAAAACGATGAAATACAGGTGTGAAACAGCGGTGCAAGCAGTGTGCATCCCCATCATAGCGTCCAGCATAACGGCGTTCCCAAGTGTCCACTGCACATGCGCGAGATTTACCTAATCTTGCGATACTGGCTACGTCACAATCTATTGCCTGGTTACCGAGGACGCTGAAGGGACTGTCCATGGCTTCACAAAGCTCCCTATTGTATATATGGAAGCACTCATTCTCTCCCCAACGATGTAATAACATACACATTAGATATCAAGTGAATGTAATTACATTCCTGCGCCAAAGTCTGGACTGTAGGCACAAAGGTCCCAGAATTTGAAAACATGCAAAGAATGTATAGTATAAATAAGTTAAATAAACATAATTCTCGGGATTTGCCCCAATGGGCTAACAGGGAAGGGAGTGAAGGAGGAGAGAAAAATTAGCATTCCCATATATATCCAGAGATCTACAGGGGAATATACACCCTACACACATCTCTGCATAATATGTGTATATATAAACACACTAGCTGATATACCCGGCTTCGCCCGAGTTAATTTGGTACTGGTGTTTATTTGGTGTTCACGCGGAAAACTACACAGAATGTCCACCTTACACGCGCTGCTCATAACACACAGATCAGATAGATTCCGCTCAGTGTATAGGCAGATAGATAGATTTATCTCAGACTGTATGTGAAAATGTCACCCCACAGAATGTGCCACCTCACACATGCTGCTCATAACACACAGATCAGATAGATTCCTCTCAGTGTATAGGCAGATAGGAGAGAGATTTATCTCAGACTGTATGTGTTTTGCGCTTAGAATTGAATAATCGAGTTGGGACCCATTAGCTTTTCCTATTTATGACATAATCAGTGCTTGTGCCAGATTTCAAGTTTCTATGACATTGGGAAGTGAGAGAATTAGATTCCGTACGTAAAAATTGGATGCTAATTCTTTTGCGCTAGAATTGAATAATCGAGTTGGGACCCATTAGCTTTTCCTATTTATGACATAATCAATGCGTGTGCCAAATGTCATGTTTCTATGACATCGGGAAGTGAGAGAATTAGAATACGTATGTAAAATTTGGACGCTGATTATTTTGCGCTAGAATTGAATAATTGACTTGGGACACATTAGCTTTTCATATTTTGGACATGATCTATGATTGTGCCAAATTTCATGTTACTACGACATTAGGAAGTTGGAGAATTAGTGGCAAGTCAGTCATTTAGTCTGTGAGTCAGTCAGTGAGTCAATGAGGGCTTTCGTCATATATATATATATATATATATATATATATATATATATATATATATATATATATATATATGTACCTGCATACACAGGTACAAAACTCAAAATTACCCCAGTGGGTTAACTAAGAAGGAGGAAAGTAGCAGTTCCATCTTTGCATCATATATGCATATATAAACACATACCATCATAAATGTATACGTAAACGACCCAAAAAGGGGTGGATTTATCCATCTATACATGATGCAAGAGAGACCATACCTTCATTAAATATGTATATATAATATTATGACCCCAAATGATCACATGGATTAAGGTAAGGATTGGATGACCCAATGTCCAGGAAACTGCATATCATACCCATGTAGCTTCCACCACAGTGACAAACAATAGGACAGTCATAAAACGACGATTGTCCGATCTCAAGATGAAATGGGTCTGCAGGTGATCAACTTGGGTGTCTGATGCATGGACACATGGTGGAGCACAAAAGCAAAAAAAGGAGTCAGAAGCTGCTTCGAATATCAAGATTTGTACCACCTGAAGAAATAGAAAAATACATATAAAAAAACATATAAATGACACAGATGATATGTATTAAAGGTAGCAAAGAAGATGCAAAAAAAAAAAAAATCACAGAAACGACAATGTGCTATGCTCCAAGTTGAGGCCATGTGGGGTAAGGGTGTCGAGATTAAAGATCCAACTCGCCTCTCTCTTTTTAGTAATTCTACCCTATCACCACCCCTTATGTTATGCGGAACATGGTCAATAACCCTGAATTTTCATTGACTGATATTGTGTCCTGTGTCCTGCGCTCCTATATGTGTATACATATTATATTCCTCGGATCCCCTGAAGTAACCACGACTTCATAAAGGTCTCTGTGCGAACAACACACAAACACGCGGACCAAATGAACCCTGGTGCAGCCAGGTATATCAGCTAGTCTATCTATATACATAGAAACATGCATATAAATATGTAGGTGCCATCTTTTATTGTTCTCCCACATGTGATGCTAATGAGATGACTGCTGAAAAGTTCACTCTACAGAACAAAACATGTCAGACAATTAGGCTTAGTAATCTGTGTGCAAACCGCAAGATATTGGGATTTTTTGTTTCTAGAATAGATTGTGGCATTGAAAATTAAAAAAAAATAAAATCACCAAAATGTGAAAATAATATTTTTAACATAAAAACTTAATTTATATGAGGTCATTTTCTGATGCCACATTTCCTTTGAGGATTTGCTTCCTCTCCGTTCACAGTGTTGTCCTGAAGAAGCCATGGCAGCTGTGCTATGTTTTATTATACTAATGGACTAGAGATGGGCGAGCGTACTCGTCCGAGCTTGATACTCATCCGAGTATTAGCGTGTTCGAGATGCTCGTTACTCGAGACGAGTACCACGCGATGTTCGAGTCACTTTCATTTTCTTCCCTGAGAAATTTGCGCACTTTTCTGGACAATAGAAAGACAGGGAAGGCATTACAACTTCCTCCTGTGATGTTCCAGCCCTATACCACCCCCCTGCAGTGAGTGGCTGGCGAGATCAGGTGTCACCCGAGTATTAAAATCTGCCCGCCCGCGGCTCGCCACAGATGCATTCTGACAGAGATCAGGGACAGTGCTGCTGATGCCGGAGCTGCTATAGGGAGAGCGTTAGGAGTTATTTTAGGCTTGAAGAACCCCAACGGTCCTTCTTAGGCCATAGAAATCGCAGATCGCACCTATCTGCGATTCCTGTTCTCTTCTCTATATGCGCTCAATGGGGCCAGCGGCAGCAGCGCCGACCCCATTGAGAACATATAGTAGACAAATCATTCTTCTCTGCCACAGCTGTTACAAGCTGAGCCAATCAGGGGGCAGGTCTGACTCACACCCCCTTCACACCCACTGTAGGCCGCGCTGAACTCCGTCTGCCGGGACAAGGTAAGTATATATATTTTTTTTATTTTTACACATTTCTGGATGAATTGCAGGGAAGGGCTTCTATATTTAAGTCCTTCCCGACAATTCATCCCGCGCACACCGGCAGCCCATTGCTTTCAGTGGAACTGGCTATAAGCATGTAACCCAGGAGAAGTGGCAGCGGAGTGTCATGCAGGCAGTGATTGTGCTTTGTTGGAGGTAGTGTGGTGCTTAGCTAAGGTATGCCTTGCTAATGAGGGCTTTTCAGAAGTAAAAATTGTTGGGAGGGGGGGGCCCACTCTTGCCGCTATTGTGGCTTAATAATGGGACCTGGGAACTTGAGATGCAGCCCAACATGTAGCCCCTTGCCTGCCCTATCCGTTGCTGTGTCGTTCCCATCACTTTCTGTAATTGCCCAGATTTTCACAAATGAAAACCTTAGCGAGCATCGGCGATATACAAAAAAGCTCGGGTCGCCCATTGACTTCAATGGGGTTCGTTACTCGAAACGAACCCTCGAGCATCGCAATAATTTTGTCCCGAGTAACGAGCACCCGAGCATTTTGGTGCTCGCTCATCTCTATAATGGACCCAAATAAGAATAGAACTGCAGACTTCAAAGTTCTTTTCAAAAGCACGTAAATAGCTCATTAATATCATCTATCTCCCCACAAACATCGAATAATAAACAGCTTGGGTAGTGCAGGTGTATTCTCTATTTCTACCACTAGATGGCGATATATACCTATTTCTGTAGAATACTGTTGAGCGCTACATTTACAGTATTCTTCCTGTGTCTATGATCTTTACTTGCAGTGTGCAATGTAATCTCTAATAGAGATGAGCGAGCACCAAAATGCTCGGGTGCTCGTTATTCGGGACGAACTTTTCGCGATGCTCGAGGGTTCGTTTCGAGTAACGAACCCCATTGAAGTCAATGGGCGACCCGAGCATTTTTGTATTTCGCCGATGCTCGCTAAGGTTTCTTTGTGTGAAAATCTGGGCAATTCAAGAAAGTGATGGGAACGACACAGCAACGGATAGGGCAGGCGAGGGGCTACATGTTGGGCTGCATCTCAAGTTCACAGGTCCCACTATTAAGCCACAATAGCGGCAAGAGTGGGGGCCCCCCCCTCCCAAAAACTTTTACTTCTGAAAAGCCCTCATTAGCAATGCATACCTTAGCTAAGCACCACACTACCTCCAACAGAGCACAATCACTGCCTGCATGACACTCCACTGCCACTTCTCCTGGGTTACATGCTGCCCAACCCCCCCCCCTCCCCCCCCCCCCACAGCGCACACCAAAGTGTCCCTGCGCAGCCTTCAGCTGCCCTCATGCCACACCACCCTCATGTCTATTTAGAAGTGCGTCTGCCATGACGAGGAACCGCAGGCACACACTGCAGAGGGTTGGCACGGCTAGGCAGCGACCCTCTTTAAAAGGGGCAGGGCGATAGCCCACAATGCTGTACAGAAGCAATGAGAAATAGAATCCTGTGCCACCGCCATCAGGAGCTGCACACGTGGGCATAGCAATGGGGAACCTATGTGCCACACACTATTCATTCTGTCAAGGTGTCTGCATGCCCCAGTCAGACCGCGGTTTTTAATTCATAGACACAGGCAGGTACAAATCCCTATTGTGAAGTCCCTGTGGACCCACAGCATGGGTGGCTCCCTGGAACCCACCGGCGGTACATAAAAATATCCCATTGCATTGCCCAACACAGCTGAGGTAGTAATGTCGTGCTTAATACAGGTGGGCTTCGGCCCACACTGCATGCCCCAGTCAGACTGGGGTTCTTTACAAGTGGACACATGTAGGTTACACTCCGTGTGCACCTACAGCATGGGTGGCTCCCTGGAACCCACCGGCGATACACAAAAATATCCCATTGCATTGCCCAACACAGCTGAGGTAGTAATGTCGTGCTTAATGCAGGTGGGCTTCGGCCCACACTGCATGCCCCAGTCAGACTGGGGTTCTTTACAAGTGGACACAGATGCTTTTATAATTCCCTGTGGACCCACAGCATGGGTGGGTGCCAGGAAGCCACCGGCGGTACATAGAAATATCCCATTGCATTGCCCAACACAGCTGAGGTAGTAATGTCGTGCTTAATGCAGGTGGGCTTCGGCCCACACTGCATGCCCCAGTCAGACTGGGGTTCTTTACAAGTGGACAGATGTAGCTTAAACTCCGTGTGCACCTACAGCATGGTTGGCTCCCTGGAACCCACCGGCGATACACAAAAATATCCCATTGCATTGCCCAACACAGCGGATGTAACGTCAGCTGTAATGCAGGTGGGCTAAAAATTCATTTGATTACACTGTAGGTGAGGGCCCACAAAAATTGCTGTATCAACTGTACTAATGTACATCAGAAAAATTGGCCCTGGCCAACCAAGAGGGCAGGTGAAACCCATTAATCGCTTTGGTTAATGTGGCTTAAGTGGTAACTAGGCCTGGAGGCAGCCCAGTTTGACGAAAAATTGGTTCAAGTTAAAGTTTCAACGCTTTTAAGAGCATTGAAACATATAAAAATTGTTTAGAAAAATTATGACTGAGCCTTGTGGCCCTAAGAAAAATTGCCCGTTCAGCGTGATTACGTGAGGTTTCAGGAGGAGGAGCAGGAGGAGGAGGAGGAATATTAGACACAGATTGATGAAGCAGAAATGTCCCCGTTTTGGATGGTGAGAGAGAACGTAGCTTCCATCCGCGGGTGCAGCCTACGTATTGCTTAGGTATCGCTGCTGTCCGCTGGTGGAGAAGAGAAGTCTGGGGAAATCCAGGCTTTGTTCATCTTGATGAGTGTAAGCCTGTCGGCACTGTCGGTTGACAGGTGGGTACGCTTATCTGTGATGATTCCCCCAGCCACACTAAACACCCCCTCTGACAAGACGCTAGCCGCAGGACAAGCAAGCACCTCCAGGGCATACAGCGCGAGTTCAGGCCACATGTCCAGCTTCGACACCCAGTAGTTGTAGGGGGCAGAGGCGTCACGGAGGACGGTCGTGCGATCGGCTACGTACTCCCTCAGCATCCTTTTACAGTGCTCCCGCCGACTCAGCCTTGACTGGGGACCGGTGACACAGTCTTGCTGGGGAGCCATAAAGCTGGCAAAGGCCTTGGAGAATGTTCCCCTGCCTGCGCTGTACATGCTGCCTGATCTCTGCGCCTCCCCTGCTACCTGGCCCTCGGAACTGCGCCTTCTGCCACTAGCGCTGTCGGATGGGAAGTTTACCATCAGTCTGTCCACCAGCGCCCTGTGGTATAGCAACACTCTCGAACCCCTTTCCTCTTCGGGAATGAGAGTGGGAAGGTTCTCCTTATAGTGTGGGTCGAGCAGTGTGTACACCCAGTAATCCGTAGTGGCCAGAATGCGTGTAACGCGAGGGTCACGAGAAAGGCATCCTAACATGAAGTCAGCCATGTGTGCCAGGGTACCTGTACGCAACACATGGCTGTCTTCACTAGGAAGATCACTTTCAGGATCCTCCTCCTCTTCCTCCTCCTCAGGCCATACACGCTGAAAGGATGACAGCCCAGCAGCATGTGTACCCTCACCAGTGGGCCAAGCTGTCTCTTCCCCCTCCTCCTCATCCTCCTCATGCTCCTCCTCCTCAACGCGCTGAGATATAGACAGGCGGGTGCTCTGACTATCCAGCGACATACTGTCTTCCCCCGGCTCTGTTTCCGAGCGCAAAGCGTCTGCCTTTATGCTTTGCAGGGAACTTCTCAAGATGCATAGCAGAGGAATGGTGACGCTAATGATTGCAGCATCGCCGCTCACCACCTGGGTAGACTCCTCAAATTTTCCAAGGACCTGGCAGATGGCTGCCAACCAGGGCCACTCTTCTGTAAATAATTGAGGAGGCTGACTCCCACTGCGCCGCGCAAGTTGGAGTTGGTATTCCACTATAGCTCTACGCTGCTCATAGAGTCTGGCCAACATGTGGAGCGTAGAGTTCCACTGTGTGGGCACGTCGCACAGCAGTCGGTGCACTGGCAGATTAAACCTATGTTGCAGTGTCCGCAGGGTGGCAGCGTGCGTGTGGGATTTGCGGAAATGTGCGCAGAGCCGGCGCACCTTTCCGAGCAGGTATGACAAGTGGGGGTAGCTTTTCAGAAAGCGCTGAACCACCAAATTAAAGACATGGGCCAGGCATGGCACGTGCGTGAGGCTGCCGAGCTGCAGAGCCGCCACCAGCTTACGGCCGTTGTCACACACGACCATGCCCGGTTGGAGGCTCAGCGGCGCAAGCCAGTGGTCGGTCTGCTCTGTCAGACCCTGCAGCAGTTCGTGAGCCGTCTGCCTTTTCTCTCCTAAGCTGAGTAGTTTCAGCACGGCCTGCTGACGCTTGCCCACCGCTGTGCTGCCACGCCGCGTGACACCGACTGCTGGCGACGTGCTGCTGACACATCTTGATTGCGAGACAGAGGTTGCGTTGGAGGAGGAGGAGGAGGAAGGTGCTTTAGTGGAGGAAGCATACACCACCGCAGATACCACCACCGAGCTGTGGCCCGCAATTCTGGGGGTGGGTAGGACGTGAGCGGTCCCAGGCTCTGACTCGGTCCCAGCCTCCACTAAATTCACCCAATGTGCCGTCAGGGAGATATAGTGGCCCTGCCCGCCTGTGCTTGTCCACGTGTCCGTTGTTAAGTGGACCTTGGCAGTAACTGCGTTGGTGAGGGCGCGTACAATGTTGCGGGAGACGTGGTCGTGCAGGGCTGGGACGGCACATCGGGAAAAGTAGTGGCGACTGGGAACCGAGTAGCGCGGGGCAGCCGCCGCCATCATGCTTTTGAAAGCCTCCGTTTCCACAAGCCTATACGGCAGCATCTCTAGGCTGATCAATTTTGCAATGTGCACGTTTAACGCTTGAGCGTGCGGGTGCGTGGCGTCGTAGTTGCGCTTGCGCTCAAACTGTGGCACTAGCGACGTCTGGACGCTGCGCTGAGAGACATTGCTGGATGGGGCCGAGGACAGCGTAGGTGAGGTTGTGGGTGCAGGCCAGGAGACGGTAGTGCCTGTGTCCTCAGAGGGGGGTTGGATCTCAGTGGCAGGTTGGGGCACAGGGGGAGAGGCAGTGGTGCAAACCGGAGGCGGTGAACGGGCATCGTCCCACCTTGTGGGGTGCTTGGCCATCATATGCCTGCGCATGCTGTTGGTGGTGCCTCCCCAGCTGATCTTGGCGCGACAAAGGTTGCACACCACTGTTCGTCGGTCGTCAGGCATCTCTGTGAAAAACTGCCACACCGTAGAGCACCTTGACCTGTGCAGGGTGGCATGGCGCGAGGGGGCGCTTTGGGAAACAGTTGGTGGATTATTCGGTCTGGCCCTGCCTCTACCCCTGGCCACTGCACTGGCTCGGCCTGTGCCCACACCCTCACTTGGCCCTCCGCGTCCTCGGCCGCGTCCACATCCTCTAGGCCTACCCCTACCCCTCAGCATGCTGTATTACCAGTGATTTGATTTCCCAGGCAGGAAAGAAATTGGCGCAAGGCTACACTCAACCGTAGCTGGTTGCGTCTGATTTTTGTACGTTGTCCACGCAGCACACACGTACACGGAGACCTTAGGACTGACACAGGCTGGCCAAATATAATTTTTTGTCCTTTTTAGCAAAGGGAAGACCCCACTGCGTGTATTCAATGAACAAGAAGTTTAATAACTGTGGTGTGGCCCTCAAAAAGTGTCACACAACTATAGTGTAGCAGAGTTATTAACTCTAGCAGAGCAGGTATTTGCCAGTCAGGAAAGACAATGGCGCAAGCCTTCAGTAAACCGTAGCTGGTTGCGTCTGATTTTTGTACGTTCTCCACGCAGCACACACGTACACGGAGACCTTAGGACTGACACAGGCAGGCCAAATATAATTTTTTGTTCTTTTTAGCAAAGGGAAGGACCCACTGCGTATATTCAATGAACAATAACTGTGTTGTGGCCCTGCCTACACAATTCTGTCCCTGTAGTATCAATGCAGGGTGCAATGCTCTGCACAGACGATTTTTAGAAAAAAAAAAATATGCAACACTGCTAACAGCAGCCAGCACAGTACTGCACACGGTTAAATATGGCCCTAGAAAGGACCGTTGAGGTTCTTGAAGCCTACACTCACTCCTAACACTCTCCCTGCCTATACACCACTTCTGTCCCTAATGCCGGGTGCAATGCTCTGCACTGCCGATTTTGAGAAAACAAAAAAAAAAAAACACTGCTAGCAGCAGCCTGCACACAGGTAGATGTGGCCCTGAGAAGGACCGTTGGGGTTCTTGAAGCCTACACTCACTCCTAACACTCTCCCTACAGCAGCACCAGCACGATAGTACTTTCCCTCAGCTAAGTCACAAGGCATGTGTGGCGAGCCGCGGGAGGGGCCGACTTTTATACTCGGGTGACATCTGATCGCCCCAGCCACTCACAGCAGGGGGTGGTATAGGGCTTGAACGTCACAGGGGGAAGTTGTAATGCCTTCCCTGTCTTTCAATTGGCCAGAAAAGCGCGCTAACGTCTCAGAGAGGAAACTGAAAGTAACCGGAACACCGCGTGGTACTCGTTATGAGTAACGAGCATCTCGAACACGCTAATACTCGAACGAATATCAAGCTCGGACGAGTACGTTCGCTCATCTCTAATCTCTAATAATTTGCTGCCTAGATTTCCTTCTGCCGTTTGTATGATTAGTAAACATGTGGCAGAATTTCTGATGATTTCTGATATTAGTATTAGGGGAAGAATTTAAGGTGAAATGACATTGCAGAATGAAATGCACAACATTATACACAAATCAGGGACACCATCCGACACCTAGAAACTTATGGGTAATAATGTATTTCATTTGTACCGCTGTAATTATACGTCAGGTGACCAGGGAAGTGTGTCGCCTTTTGCTGAATCCCATCCATCCTGCAAACAATAATCCTCCATCAATATATTCCTTTTAGAGATGAGCGAGTATACTCGGTAAAGGCAATTGCTCGAGCGAGCATTGCCTTTATCGAGTACCTGCCCTCTCGAGATGAAACGTTTGGGTGCCGGCGCGGGGGAGCGGTGAGTAGTGGCTGTCAGCAGGAGGGAGCGGGGGGGGGGAGGGGGTGAGAGGGAGGGAGAGATCTCCCCTCCGTTCCGCTCCGCTCTCCCCCGCAGCTCCCTGCCCGCCGCCGGCACCCGAACATTTCATCTTGAGCGGGCAGGTACTCGATAAAGGTAATGCTCGCTCGAGCAATTGCCTTTACCGAGTATACTCGCTCATCTCTAGTTCCTTTGTTTCTCTCTGCAGTAATCCACACTTGCCAAAATTCCAGAATTTGCTATAATTGTCCCTAATTTTTAAAAACCATCTCAGCTAATATTTTTTCAGAGCACTGTCTTGCAAAAAGTCCCGCTACCGTCTAAATGCGGCAGAGGGCGGTGTCTTTACACGAGTGTGTTTGCACACACACAATCTGCATGCACTAAAAACAGAGAATAGAGCCCATTGATTACAAATTTGCGTGGCTATTTTTTTGTGTTCGCCAAAAAAAAGGTCCTGATCTATTTTTCTGCCTTTTTTACAGCAAAACTGCCATAGAAGTCATTGTCAGGTTCAAAAAACGTAAGAGGAAGGGTGTGTCTCTGTGTAATACGCAGAAAAAAAGTTGAAATTTATATATAAACAATTTTCCACATTTTCACTCATATATACACATTTTATGTGAGGTAGCGATAGAAATGCTGTGGGACCCCAACTGTGGGGTGCTACACTTTATAAACTCAATTTTATCTCTTCAGACAAGTGTTGGCATTGCAATGCTTATGCCAGCCAGATCTTTCACATTGGGTGAAACCCTTGGATTGCACTAAAATCTAAGGTTTCTGGAACACAATCTATGACCTTATGAAACAAATTACAGGAAAAAAGATTTCACTAACCCCGCCACTTATACTACCATGAATGCTTTCCATTGATCACAGCAGTAAAATGACTCATTTCAAAGCATTGGAGAGACCAAGAACTCCTTCCAATGGTTCAATAAACTTGACACAATCTTAGGATGGAAGGGCTGGCTTCCTGGGAAAACAGACAGCACAGTATATTCCAACAAATATCGTCTCCTTGGTTGTCCTACCAACATTCTAAACACTACTCACTACTCCCCCTATTTATCACTGTCCCCTTACAGTAATGCTCCATTGGCCTTCTCTTTGAAATTGTCTTGGTTTAAAAATGAATATATACTTAGTGTTAGAACCGTTCCTACTTTAGGCTTTTCAAATTTAACATGGTATTTTATTTGCTCGCTGCCTGCACGCTGGCGGAAGGTAACCCTGTATATAGTTTATAGTATTTACCTCCCTAATCCCCCATCCCTCTGGTGTCTACTTGCTTACCCTTTCTGGCTTAAACTGCTTTTATTCATTTCCTCATTTGTTACTCACCACTAGACATACCTGCTCTGTACGTTTTATGGATACTTAACTTAAAATGGAGGCGTTTTACATCGTTTAGTGCAGCTAAACGCTGTAAGAAGTGGGCTGTGTAGGGCTTATTCACAAGAGCACAAAATATGTACTTACATTATGCAGAACGAAGAACCCATTGTTTTCAATGGGTTCATTCACACGGCATGCAATAATAAACACAACTTGCTCTATTTCTGTGTGTAATTGTGCACCTAAGGCACCATTGGAGTCCATAGTTGTGTGCAATGCCCACAAACTGCACAGTTTAGCACAATCAATAACACTGGGGACCAATTAATCTACACAGCCTTTTCAATCACGGCACAGGTGTGTCCTGTGGCGAAGTGAATAGTCCCTGGCAGTGCAGAAAGTACAGTTAAAAAGCCCCGATACGTGCGCAATAGTGCGCCCTTCATAGTGCAAGAAGTTGTGCTATCACAAGCAAATCTGCATGGGAAGGAGCCCTAAGGGCCAAGATTATGGGCCAGTTTCCTGTGAATGTATTGCAACAGGTCCGTATTGAGGATCCATATTATTGACGTGTTACAGATTGCATACAACTGTATGTCATCAGTATTTGATCTGTATTTGCTGTCATTGGTTTTTAATGCTGATTCGTATTTGTCCAACAGAGAATAATACCGATATGGAGGCAAAAACGAATACTGAAATCTCATGCTGTGTTTAAAAAAAAAAAAAAAAGAAATGGACGTGAAAACTTCAGCCATGTGAATATATACATAGATTTACATTAGCTCTGTATTACAGTCCGTAAAACACAGAACAAATACCGAGTTAAAATACACTCATCTGAAAGCGCCCTTAAAGAAAGTCAAGAGATGGAGCTAGTCAGGCAATCAAGGCAAAAACAAAGCAAGGATCTCTAAAAGGCAAGGGGCTAGGTCAATGGGTTAGCTAAATGCTGTACGGCAAAACCAGTAGCTCAGTGAGAAGACATACAGTACCAATTGGGACACAACAGTCTCTAAGCTCAAACCCAGACACTAGTAATGCCACCAGTGAAGAGTTTTTAAGTGGCCGTAAGATCCTCCATTTGTTCAACTTCTGAACTTTCTAAAACAAGAAGTGTATTGTAAGTGGATTCCGCTGTTTCCAAAGGCCTTGAATGCAGGAGCAGGTAGCATTAATCAGGTGATGGACAACATCTTTCTTGTAGAAAGTAGGATACGGTGATGACCTTGCTGGAAGAGGCCTGGTTTCTTAGGAGCACAGCTGGGGAAGGAATGCAGAGAGCGCATATGGCACCAGTGCAGATCAGTAATAGTAGCCAAATAACCAGGTGGTAGCGGAGTCAGGTTAAGGCAGAGGTTGGTACACAGGAGCTGTAATTCTAGCCAAAGGAGCAGTTGATAGCAGAGCTTCAGACATAGGTCTGACAGCAGAATAATCATGCAAGGGAGCGAGGTATATAGCTAGTTTGAAGTAGGAAGTCCAATTAGGGCCGAGCTGATCAAGAATTGCATTGCGGGAGCAAGGAACTGGGGCACAATTCAGCAGAGGTGTTGTCCAACAGGCTCGATAGTCCACTGGGGAAAGTAATCGCCCAGAGCACAGAGGCTATGGGTTTGAGTCCCGACAGTAGCCTCCTCTTACTAGGTACTTGCAGTGGTAGCATTAATGTTGAGCGATGGTTCAGGACCTTGTACTGTACCAGGTATTGCAACTAACCTCTATGCATTATGGAGTCCACAATGCAGTCCACAAGAAACTCCACTTCACCCTGGACCTTCACCAGTAGAGGAAGTGGCAGGCTTCTTCCAGGAAAGGTGTTGCTATAAAATGGCTTGAGCAGTGACACGTGGAACACGGACTCTAAGTCTGCCAGGGAGTTTTAGGCGTAAGGCAACTTGGCTTAGCTTTGCTGAAATCTGAAAATAAACCTTTGCTCCAGTTTACATTTTTTTAGCTCTTAGTAGACAGACAAACTTGCAGTGTTTATCGGTTGCCTTTTTATAGTGTTCTTAGGCTTCTTGTAGCAGGTCTTTTAGCTTTTTCTGGGTTTCCCATAATATAGTTAGCCTGTGAGTGACCATAGGGGTGGTAGTATTCACAGGAAGGTCAGGAATGAACACCGGATGTAAGCCAAAGTTAGCAAGAAAGGGACTTTGAGACGTAGAACTATGATTAGAGTTGTTTAAGGCGAATTCTGCTGTAGATAAGATGGAAAGTTGAATACGAGTTGATAGTAATCCCTAAAGCAGCACAGGAGCTTTTCCCAAATCTTGAGGTAAACTGACATTTCTATCAGAAACTACGTCTAAATATCTCCTTGATCATTAAATCCACAATTTGTTCAGTAGTGGGAATCTCTTTGGTGGGAATAAAATGCCTATTTTTGTGAGTCGGTCCACACAACAAGAATGGTAGTGATTTCTTTTGGAGGGGAGAAAACAACAATAAAATCCATTGATCTTGATCCCCAAGGCCTGGATGGAACTGAAAGTGGTTGAAGAAGTCATAACAGAGGAGAACATGGTGCCTTGTTTGGAGCACAGGTTACACAAGAGGCGAAAAAAGTTTTTCTACATAATTCTTACAATTAGGCCACCAAACTCAAAGAAGCAGTAATTACAGAGGTTTCCTGACTCCAAGATGGACCAATTTAAGAACTTTAAGTAGAATTGGATTTGGAATATATAGTCTGTTTTCCTGAATCTAAAACCCCTCCCTAAAAGAGAGGTCCATGTCCTTAGAAGGGCGATTGAAAAATGGGTAATTTCGGTACCCATCTTTGAACTGAGTTAAGAGTCAAGTATTGCCAGAAGATTTCGGAGGGACAAAATTGTACAGTCTGGGTGGCGTGGCCTGCCTAATTGTGGAGACAGTCGCATTGGGCTGAGCTCCGTCTTTTCCACCGCCTAAAGCAACATTTCAAGCAGACCCAGCGCTGTTTCTCCCTGTAGGTGAAAGGTGCCTGCTCCTGTCTTACCAGCATACCAAAGAGAAGAGCTTTTAAGGTGCCGCTGCAGAGGGTTTCAGACGTTTTCCCTGTGAGGACGGAGGAGCAGACTGCAAGCTCCCGGGGACAATCCTCCCCCGCTGTCTCTTCGTCCGGACAGTTATGGTTATTAGTAGAGATGAGCGAACGTGTTCTTCCGAGCTTGATATTCGTGCGAATATTAGGGTGTTCGGTATGTTCGTTATCCGTAACGAACACCATGCGGTGTCCGGGTTACTTAAACTTTCTTCCCTGAGACGTTAGCGCTTTTTTTTGGCCAATATAAAGACAGGGAAGGCATTACAACTTCCCCCTGCAACGTTTAAGCCCTATACCACCCCCCTGCTGTGAGTGGCTGGGGAGATAAGGTGTCCGCCTGATATGAAAGTCTGCCCCTCCCGCGGTTCGCTATGGATGCATTCTATATGCGCTCAATGGGGCCAGCGGCAGCAGCGCTGACCCCATTGAGAACATATAGAAGACAAATCCTTCTTCTCTGGCACAGCTGTAACAGCTGTAGCAGAGAAGAACGATGTTTGCCCATTGAATTCAATGGAGCGGCAATACAGCATGTTCCACTGAATGCAATGGGCTGCCGGCGATCGCAGGATGAATGGTCGGAAAGGGGTTAAATATATAACCCCTTTCCTGCAATTCATCCAGAAATGTGTTACACTAAAAATATATACCGGCGTATAAGGCGACGGGGCGTATAAGACGACCCCCCAACTGTCACCTTATACGCCGGTAATACAGTGGAGCAAAGAATAAAAATCATTACTTACGTTTTTAGATGATCTGCGGCGCTCCTGCAGGCTGTCACTCCCTCCTGGTCCACGGCAGAGTATTGCTTTCTCCACGAAAGACTTTAAATCCCTGCCTCCAGAAGCACACGTGCCTTCAGCCAATCACAGCCAATGACAATGATGTCATTGAATGGCTGTGATTGGCTGTGTTTCTGGAGGCGGGGATTTCAAGGCTTGAAATCCCCGCCTCCAGAAACACAGCCAATCACAGCCATTCAATGACATCATTGTCATTGGCTGTGATTGGCTGAAGGCACGTGTCTTTCTGGAGGCAGGGATTTAAAGCCTTTCATAGAGAAAGCTTGTCTGCCGTGGATTAGGAGGGAGTGACAGCCTGCAGGAGCGCCGCAGATCATCTAAAAACGTAAGTAATGCTTTTTATTCTTTGCTCCACTGTATTGCCGGCGTATAAGGTGACAGTTGGGGGGTCGTCTTATACGCCCCGTCGCCTTATACGCCGGTATATATTTTTAGTGTAACACATTTCTGGATGAATTGCAGGAAAGGGGTTATATATTTAACCCCTTTCCGACCATTCATCCTGCGATCGCCGGCAGCCCATTGCATGCAGTGGAACATGCTGTATTGCCGCTCCATTGAATTCAATGGGCAAACATCGTTCTTCTCTGCTACAGCTGTTACAGCTGTGCCAGAGGAGGACGATCTTTATGCTGACAGTGGGGGGGGGGGGCACTCTTGCCGCTATTGTGGCTTAATAGTGGGACCTGTGAACTTGAGATGCAGCCCACCATGTAGCCCCTCGCCTGCCCTATCCGTCACTGTGTCATTCCCATCACTTTCCTGAATTGCCCAGATTTTCACACATGAAAACCTTAGCGAGCATCGGCGAAATACAAAAATGCTCTGGTCGCCCATTGACTTCAATGGGGTTCGTTGTTCGAAACGAACCCTCGAGCATCGCGGGAAGTTCGTTCCGAATAACGAACACCCGAACATTTTGGTGTTCGCTCATCTCTAGTTATTAGTTAATCACAATTAGGATCTACTATAAAAATAATTAATAGTATATGCAATTGCAATCTAAAAGGATATATATAATACAGATTAACACTAATCTACAAGTCACTGCATACATGTCATTCATATGTTTCATCTAGATGCTTGTTTTTTATGTTTCCATATCTATATAAGTGGAAAATGTTATGAGTGAAACACAATGTTATTGCAATTGTGATGAGGATCACCTATTTTGCATTACACTTGTATGCTTTTGAAAATAAAATAAAAAATGTTAAAAAAAATAATAATTGTACAGTCTGTATTAGACCCCCTCCTCTGGTTCAGCAAGGATCCTGGACAAGGCATCAGCCTCGCTATTTCTTGAGCCAGGGCAATAAGAAATTATAATATTAAATCTGGAGAAAAACCAGGCCCAACATGCTTATCTTTTCGACAGGTTTTTAGCCGCATTGATAGATTTTTGTGGTCAGTAAGGAATACTTACAGGATGATTGGTACCTTCCCAAAGATGTCTCCTTTCGGAAAGAGAAACTTTAATGCTAATAGGTAAAAGCTGACATGGTATGAGACAGAAATGCATATGGGTAGGTTGAGACAAGACAGCTCCCACAGCAGAATTGGAGGTGTCCACTTCCACAACAAAAGTTAGTTCTGGATTTGGATGGACCAGCACTTGTGCAGAGGTGAACAGAGCGTTTAGTTTTTCAAAAGTGTCCTGTGCCTCTGAAGACCAGCTTTCCTTGTGAGCGAAGTGATTAGTAAGATGATTTTTTGGGAAGTCTTTCATGAATCTTCAGTAGAAATTCGCAAACCCTATAAAGCGTTGAACGTCTTTTCAATTTCTTGGAGTCGGCCAATCAAACATAGCTTACAAAAATTGAATTCTGGTTTGTTCAAACTCACATTTTTCCAGTTTGATATAAAGATGATTCCTTTGGATTATTCCAAGACGAGCGGGACAAGGCCATAATGTTCCTCCCAGCTGTCATAAAATATAAGAATGTCATTGAGGTAAGCAACATCAAATTGAGACAAAAAAATCTCAAAACGCATCATTAATAAAATACTGAAAGGTGGCAGGGGGACTGCAAAGGCCGAAAGACATAGCCAGTTATTCAAAATGTCCATATCTAATTCTAAAGACAGTCTTCCACTCATCCCCTGGGCGGATCCGTATGAAGTTGTAGGCCCCTCTGAGGTTTAGTTTGGTAAAAATCTTAGCAGAATGGAGTCTTTCCAGCAATTCCAGGATTAGAAAGAGGATAACAATTTTTGACAGTAATTTTATTTAGACCTCAATAATCAATGCATGGCCGCAGAGTTTTTTTTTTCTTCAAAGAACAGAGGTGTTCCAGGTTGAATGAGACCTTTCTTTAGATTTTCATTCAGGTATTCTCTGAGTACCTTTAACTCTAGTTCGGAAAGACTGTAAATTCGCCCGAGAGGAATGGTTTTTCCAGGGAGCAATTCTTTTGCACGATGAGGGTCAAATTTCTTCTTGCTGCAGGCATAGTAGAATTGCTGGTACTGAGGTGGCAACTTGTCAAAATTCGCTGTCTATGCTCAGAGGCTAGGGTATGTTTGAGGGTGGGTAGTGGCATCTGACATCTTTCTTTTCAGTACTCAGAGGGGAAGGTAATGGTCCTTGAGCCCCAGTTGATAGAAGGATTATGAGTAGAAAACCAAGGGATTCCTAGAATAACTGGAAAATTGGGAGAAATAAGATGGAAACTAATCGTTTTATGGTGATCAGGTTCAATAATAGAGATGAGCGAGCGTACTTGTCCGAGCTTGATACTCGTTCAAGTATTAGGGTACTCGAGATGCTCGTTACTCAAGACGAGCACCACGCGATGTTCGAGTTACTTCCATTTTCTTCCCAGAAAATTTTGCGCCGTTTTCTGGCCAATAGTAACACAGGGAAGGCATTACAACTTCCTCCTGTGAAGTTCCAGCCCTATCCCACCCCCCTGCAGTGAGTGGCTGGGGAGATCAGGTGCCACCCAAGTATATAAACTGGGTCCGCCCGCGGCTCGCCACAGATGCACGCTGAGAGACATTAGGGAAAGTGCTGTCTTGCTGTAGCTGCTATAGGGAGAGTGTTAGGCTGTTATATTTGTCATCAAGAACCCCAACGGTCCTTCTTAGGGCCACATCTGACCGTGTGCAGTACTGTTGAGGCTGCTTTTAGCAGTTTTGCAAATTTTTTTTTTTTGTATATCGGGCGTGCAGACCATAGCGTCCTCAGTCTGCAGTCATTTTACTGAGTATAGGGGCAGTACTGGTGAGGCAGGGACAGTGGTACAGGGAAAGAGATATACTGGCTATATAGGCAGTGGGCTTTTTCCCAAAAATTGGAAAAAATACTATATTTGGGCTGCCTGTGACCGTCTTCAGTTTACTGTGTGTCTGCTGGGGGTAGTAGTCGCTCATTATTACCCAGCTAAGCGTTACAGCAGGCTTGTGCATAATTGTTTCCTGACTCTACTGTGTCCGTTACATGATCGCCGTCATCCCACCAGAGCGAAACAGTATACATATATACGCTGCATACGGTGTCTGTCTGGTTTTTCACCTTACCATTTTAAAAAATTGAAGCAAAATACTTAAGGCCTACCACTGGCCTTTGGCCACTTGACTGGTTCTTCGCTGTGAATTCCAGTAGCTCAGTCATACGCACCTAGGTCTCACTACAGGCTTGCGCATAATTGTTTCCTGGCTCTGCTGTGTCTGTTACATGATCGCCATCATCCCGCCAGAGGGAAAGAGTATACATATATACGCTGCATACGGTGTCTGTCTGGTTTTACACCTCACCATTTTAAAAAATTGAAGCAAAATACTTAAGGCCTACCACTGGCCTTTGGCCACTTGACTGGTTCTGCGCTGTGAATTCCAGTAGCTCAGTCATACGCACCTAGGTCTCACTACAGGCTTGCGCATAATTGTTTCCTGGCTCTGCTGTGCGTTCCGTAAGCGGTCAGCCTCCAACCACAGGCCAATAAGCGGCACATTTAATTACAGTGTTCTGTTTCTGCTTTACTCGTAATACACCATGCTGAGGGGTAGGGGTATGCCTAGAGGACGTGGACGCGGGCGAGGACGCGGAGGCCCAAGTCAGGGTGTGGGCACAGGCCGAGCTCCTGGTCCAGGTTTATCGCAGCCGACTGCTGCGGGATTAGGAGAGAGGCAAGTTTCTGGGGTCCCCAGATTCATCTCACAATTAATGGGTCCACGAGGTACACCTTTATTAGAAACTGAGCAGTGTGAGCAGGTCCTGTCGTGGATGGCAGAAAGTGCATAAAGCAATCTATCGACCACCCAGTCTTCTATGCCGTCCACAGCTGCAACTCTGAATTCTCTGGCTGCTGCTCCTCCTTCCTCCCAGCCTCCTCACTCCATGAAAATGACACATTCTGAGGAGCAGGCAGACTCCCAGGAACTGTTCTCGGGCCCCTGCCCAGATTGGGCAGCAATGGTTCCTCTCCCACCGGAGGAGTTTGTCGTGACCGATGCCCAACCTTTGGAAAGTTCCCGGGGTCCGGGGGATGAGGCTGGGGACTTCCGGCAACTGTCTCAAGAGCTTTCAGTGGGTGAGGAGGACGATGACGATGAGACACAGTTGTCTATCAGTGAAGTAGTAGTAAGGGCAGTAAGTCCGAGTGAGCAGTGCACAGAGGATTTCGAGGAAGAGCAGCTGGACGATGAGGTGACTGACCCCACCTGGTTTGCTAAGCCTACTGAGGACGGTCTTCAGAGGGGGAGGCAAGTGCAGCAGCAGGGCAGGTTGGAAAAGGCAGTGCGGTGGCCAGTGGTAGAGGCTGGGTCTAACCGAATAATCCACCAACTGTTTCCCAAAGCACCCCCTCGCGCTATGCCACCCTGCAGAGGCCGAGGTGTTCAAAGGTGTGGCAGTTTTTCACTGAGAGTGCAGACAACCGACGAACTGTGGTGTGCAAGGTTTGTCATGCCAAGATCACCCGGGGAGCCACCACCACCAGCCTCACCACCACCAGCATGCGCAGGCATATGATGGCCAAGCACGGCACAAGGTGGTACGAAGGGCGTTCACTGCCTCCAGTTTGCACCACTGCCTCTCCCCCTGTGCCCCAACCTACCAATGAGATCCAACCCCCCTCTCAGGACACAGGCACGACCGTCTCCTGGCCTGCACCCACACCCTCACCTCCGCTGTCCTCGGCCCCATCCAGCAATGTCTCTCAGTGCAGCGTCATGCTGTCGCTAGCGCAACCGTTTCAGCGCAAGCGCAAGTACGCCGCCACGCACCCGCACGCTCAAGCGTTAAACGTGCACATAGCCAAATTTATCAGCCTGGAGATGCTGCCGTATAGGCTTATGGAAACGGAGACTTTCAAAAACATGATGGCGGCGGCGGCACCGCGTTCTCGGTTTCCAGTCGCCACTACTTTTCCCGATGTGCCGTCCCAGCCCTGCACGACCACGTCTCCCGCAACATTGTACGCGCCCTCACCAACGCAGTTACTGGCAAGGTCCACTTAACAACGGACACGTGGACAAGCACAGGCGGGCAGGGCCACTATATCTCCCTGACGGCACATTGGGTGAATTTAGTGGAGGCTGGGACAGAGTCAGAGCCTGGGACCGCTCACGTCCTACCCACCCCCAGAATTGCGGGCCCCAGCTCGGTGCTGGTATCTGCGGTGGTGTATGCTTCCTCCACTAAACCACCCTCCTCCTCCTACGCAACCTCTGTCTCGCAATCAAGATGTGTCAGCAGCAGCACGTCGCCAGCAGTCGGTGTCGCGCGGCGTGGCAGCACAGCGGTGGGCAAGCGTCAGCAGGCCGTACTAAAACTACTCAGCTTAGGAGAGAAGAGGCACACGGCCCACGAACTGCTGCAGAGTCTGACAGAGCAGACCGACCGCTGACTTTCGCTGCTGAGCCTCCAACCGGGCATGGTCATGTGTGACAACGGCCGTAACCTGGTGGCGGCTCTGCAGCTCGGCAGCCTCACGCACGTGCCATGCCTGGCCCACGTCTTTAATTTGGTGGTTCAGCGCTTTCTGAAAAGCTACCCACGCTTGTCAGACCTGCTCGGAAAGGTGCGCCGGCTCTGCGCACATTTCCACAAGTCCAACACGGACGCTGCCACCCTGCGCACCCTGCAACATCGGTTTAATCTGCCAGTGCACCGACTGCTATGCGACGTGCCCACACGGTGGAACTCTACGCTCCACATGTTGGCCAGGCTCTATGAGCAGCGTAGAGCTATAGTGGAATAACAACTCAAACATGGGCAGCGCAGTGGGAGTCAGCCTCCTCAATTCTTTACAGAAGAGTGGGCCTGGTTGGCAGACATCTGCCAGGTCCTTGGAAACTTTGAGGAGTCTACCCAGATGGTGAGCGGCGATGCTGCAATCATTAGCATCACCATTCCTCTGCTATGCCTCTTGAGAAGTTCCCTGCAAAGCATAAAGGCAGACGCTTTGTGCTCGGAAACAGAGGCGGGGGAAGACAGTATGTCGCTGGATACTCAGAGCACCCTCATGTCTATATCTCAGCGCGTTTTGGAGGAGGAGGAGGGGGAAGAGACAGGCGGGCCCACTGCTGAGGGTACGTATGCTGCTTGCCTGTCATCCTTTCAGCGTGTATGGCCTGAGGAGGAGGAGGATCCTGAAAGTGATCTTCCTAGTGTGGACAGCCATGTGTTGCGTACAGGTACCCTGGCACACGCGGCTGACTTCATGTTAGGATGGCTTTCTCGTGACCCTTGCGTTACACGCATTCTGGTCACTACGGATTACTGGGTGTACACACTGCTCGACCCACGGTATAAGGAGAACCTTTCCACTCTCATACCCGAAGAGGAAAGGGGTTCGAGAGTGATGCTATACCACAGGACCCTGGCGGACAAACTGATGGTAAAATTCCCATCCGACAGTGCTAGTGGCAGAAGGCGCAGTTCCAAGGGCCAGGTAGCAGGGGAGGCGCGGAGATCAGGCAGCATGTACAGCGCAGGCAGGGGAACACTCTCCAAGGCCTTTGCCAGCTTTATGGCTCCCCAGCAAGACTGTGTCACCGCTCCCCAGTCAAGGCTGAGTCGGCGGGAGCACTGTAAAAGGATGGTGAGGGAGTACGTAGCCGATCGCACGACCGTCCTCGGTGACGCCTCTGCCCCCTACAACTACTGGGTGTCGAAGCTGGACACGTGGCCTGAACTCGCGCTGTATGCCCTGGAGGTGCTTGCTTGTCCTGCGGCTAGCGTCTTGTCAGAGAGGGTGTTTAGTGCGGCTGGGGGAATCATCACAGATAAGCGTACCCGCCTGTCAACCGACAGTGCCGACAGGCTTACACTCATCAAGATGAACAAAGCCTGGATTTCCCCAGACTTCTCTTCTCCACCAGCGGACAGCAGCGGTACCTAAACAATACGTAGGCTGCACCCGCGGATGGAAGAATTGTTCTCTATCACCATAAAAAACGGGGACCTTTTAGCTTCATCAATCTGTGTATTCTATTCATCCTCCTCCTCCTGCTCCTCCTCCTGAAACCTCATGTAATCACGCCGAACGGGCAATTTTTCTTAGGGCCACAAGGCTCAGTCATATTACTTTTGTAAACAATGTTTATACGTTTCAATTCTCATTAAAGTGTTGAAACTTTCACCTGAACCAATTTTTATTTTAACTGGGCTGCCTCCAGGCCTAGTTACAAATTAAGCCACAGTAACCAAAGCGATTAATGGGTTTACCTGCCCTCTTGGTTGGGCATGGGCAATTTTTCTGAGGTACATTAGTACTGTTGGTACACCAATTTTTTTGGGCCTTCGCCTACAGTGTAATCCTAGTCATTTTTATGGGCTTCGCCTGCACTCGTGGTACAGCAAGGTGTGTGGGGTTGGCCTACACTTTTGCTACATAAATGTAACTGGGGCCTTGTCTATACTGCAGCTACTGAAATGTGAAAGAGACTGTTATCTCCCTAAACTGCTGCAACGGGAATGTTACTGTGGCCTGTCTTGACTGCTACTACTACTGAAATAGAACTAATACTGTGCTCCCCCTATACTGCTGCTAGTCATATGTTACTGGGGCCTGTCTAGACTGCAACTACTACTGAAATGGAACTAATACTGTGCTCCCCCTATACTGCTGCTAGTGATATGTTACTGGGGCCTGTCCAGACTGCTACTACTACTGAAATGGAACTAATACTGTGCTCCCCCTATACTGCTGCTTCGGAATTGTTACTGGGGCCTGTCTCGACTGCTACTACTACTGAAATGGAACTAATACTGTGCTCCCCCTATACTGCTGCTTTGGAATTGTTACTGGGGCCTGCCTTGACTGCTACTATTACTGAAATGGAACTAATGCTGTGCTCCCCCTATACAGCTGCTAGTGATATGTTACTGGGGCCTGTCTAGACTGCTACTACTACTGAAATGGAACTAATACTGTGCCCCCCCCCCCCCTATACTGCTGCTAGTGATATGTTACTGGGGCTTGTCTAGACTGCAACTACTACTGAAATGGAACTAATACTGTGCTCCCCCTATACAGCTGCTAGTGATATGTTACTGGGGCCTGTCTTGACTGCTACTATTACTGAAATGGAACTAATACTGTGCTCCCCCTATACTGCTGCTTTGGAATTGTTACTGGGGCCTGTCTTGACTGCTACTATTACTGAAATGGAACTAATACTGTGCTCCCCCTATACAGCTGCTAGTGATATGTTACTGGGGCCTGTCTTGACTGCTACTATTACTGAAATGGAACTAATACTGTGCTCCCCCTATACTGCTGCTAGTGATATGTTACTGGGGCTTGTCTAGACTGCTACTACTAATGAAATGGAACTATTACTGTGCTCCCCCTATACTGCTGCTTTGGAATTGTTACTGGGGCCTGTCTTGACTGCTACTGTTACTGAAATGGGCGGTTGGGCAGCATGTTACCCAGAAGAAGTGGCAGCGGAGTGTCATGCAGGCACTGATTGGGCTTTGTTGGAGGTAGTGTGGTGCTTAGCTAAGGTATGCCTTGCTAATGAGGGTTTTTCAGAAGTAAAAATTGTTGTGGGGGGGGGGCACTCTTGCCGCTATTGTGGCTTAATAGTGGGACCTGGGAACTTGAGATGCAGCCCAACATGTAGCCCCTCGCCTGCCCTATCCGTTTCTGTTTCGTTGCCATCACTTTCTTCAATTTCCCAGATTTTCACAAATGAAAACCTTAGCGAGCATCGGCGATATACAAAAATGCTCGAGTCGCCCATTGAATTCAATGGGGTTCGTTACTCGAAACGAACCCTCGAGCATCGCAGGAAGTTCGACTCGAGTAACGAGCACTCGAGCATTTTGGTGCTCGCTCATCTCTATTCAATAACCATTTCAAGTTCAATTGTCTCATGAGTTACAGGTCCCGAAGACAACAGTGATCCATCCACAGTTTCCATATCAATTGGGTTTGTTTCTTCTTGAGATAATGTTGTCAAAAGCATATTTAAAGTGGAGCATTGTAATTTATGGCCCTCAATTAGAACCTGTATGGAAATAACAAAATGAAAAGATGTTGGACATATCATCCTTATCTTGAGTTAGCAGTGGGATGGTCTGTGAAAGATAACTTTGTTGTTTAGGAATATCAGACTTGCCTATGGTCTTAGCACTTGTAAAGGCAATAGTCTTTTGGAACTTGTTGAGACAGGTAATAGCATAATGTCCTGAGCTCCTATAATAGAGACTTTCCTTCTCTACTAAGAAAAGGGGTTTGTGAATGACATCAATCTGAGTTGGTTTCCATCCTTTGCTAGTTGTTCAATATTGTTTGACTGAAAGAATAGGAAAGCCGGTTTCCAAATACCCACAGCTTCTCGTTTTTTTTGTTCTGTAGAATCATAGAATGAAAAAGTAGAGGGGGATAATTACCTCACGTGATCTAGAGTCTATGCTTTTTTTGCTGCTACATCACATTATTGACCCATGTTCAATCTGTGATCTATTAGTATACCAAGTCTTTTTCACATATGCTGCTTAGCCCAATTCCTCCAATTCCATATGCCCTTTTTTCATTTTCTTGCCCAGAAGTAGGACTTTGCACTTCTCCTTGCTACCATTCTGTTAGTCGCCGCCCACTGTGCAAGCTTTTCTAGATCTTTTTGAATCCGCTCTCTCTTCTCGAGTATTTACTATCCCTCCTAGATTTATGTCATCAGCAAATTTGATCAGTTTCCCCTCAATTCCGTTCTCCAGATCATTTATAAAAATGTTGAACAATGCTGGGCCTAGGACAGAGCCTTGTGGTACCCCACTTGACACATTCTTCCAATTGGATGACCACTCTTTGAGTATTATCACTCAGCCAGTTGTGAGCGGTTGCACACAGACGGCAGCGTGTGAGCGGTTGCGCATAGGCGGCAGCGTGTGAGCGGTTGCGCATAGGCAGCAGCGTGTGAGCGGTTGCGCATAGGCAGCAGCGTGTGAGCGGTTGTGCATAGGCGGCAGAGTGT